>NC_139951.1:3752880-3990380 GCF_963454915.1 Gymnoscopelus microlampas
TGTGGACACTATTTTGTGGACTATATTGTTTATATTGTTTCATGCCATTGATGGTCTGTGTGTGTGTGTGTGTGTGTGTGTGTGTGTGTGTGTGTGTGTGTGTGTGTGTGTGTGTGTGTGTGTGTGTGTGTGTAGGGCTCCAAGGATAGATCGTTAGGGACCACTCTGTCTGTCCTACACCTCAGATTACCCATGTTTTGGATGTTTTTTTTTGGTCAAAAACGGCTAAATCAGTTCTAATCAATTTGAAAATCTTAGATTTGATTTAAATTTCCATTTGACAACATTTATCTATTAATCAAAATTATAACCATCAAAATAATAATAAAAGTAAATATAAAATTTCAATATACATGTACAAAATTAACATTTAACTTTGATTATGCAATGAACAAGAAAAAAATAAATTAAGTCCTCTATAATTTTCTAAAATAGATCTACAGGCTCACAACGTCTCAAGTTGCAACGATATAGATGTATGGATATATATATATATATATATATATATAGATAGATAGATAGATAGATATAGTAGAGGCCCTATGAGGGGTCCACGGGCACCCTCTTATTTTTCTAGTTTGGATTTTTGACATCCATAGGACCTCTAATATAGGAATTTTGATTATCCCAAGAAAGTGGTCCAAAGTGTGTTTTTTTTCCAATGTTTTATTACCCCTATGAGACTTACAGGATTGCTGTCTGGAACACCGATGAGATTGTCTTTCAGAGATGCAAGATAACAGGAAAACAAATGATTTATACACTTTTTTTGATAAAATACAAATGTTGTATTATTACAACAGCGGGTCTTGCCAAAATACTTAAAAGTTGATAACAAATAGTACAAATACTCTTTTAGTAACGCCTCAATACCAGCACCCACACATCAAATAGAGTAGTACCGTCTGAATGCCAGTGCCCACACATCAAATAGATTTGTACCGCCTGAATGACAGCACACACTCATCAAACAGAGTAGGCGCCGCTTACTCACACTGGGTGTGATTTTTTTTAATTGCAATAATGCAATGTTATTGTTACATGTGACAATTGAGGGAGACATGGGACTATCCTAAACAACGGAGAGACTCGGAGTAGAGACACTGCTCCTTTATGTGGAAAGGAGCCAGTTAAGGTCAACTGTAACCGTTGGGTATACATTTATTGTTGACAAAACCTGTAATGTCAGTACTCAGGTACAATGTTGTATACTGACACATAATTGTTTTTCCCTCTGAAAATATATACAAATTGATATATTTAAACAAATTTTCTCAATTCATAACTATAGTTTGAAAGAGTATGGGTTACTTTAAACAATCATCATCAATGTTGATGTATGACAGAACAAGCAAAACAAACTGAAATCCTTGGTCCTAGGTAGAGCACAGACCATCCCATGGTCTCCTCCGATATGCATGTCATCAAGGCCGCTTATTTTCACCCAACAGTGAGGAGTTTCCCAAGGAGGACGTGACGCATGTGTACTGTAGAATCAAGACGAATCAAGAAGGTTTTAATCGTCACTGACTTATTAACTTATTAACTAACTTATTAACTTAGTGTGTATGTTCTCGGGTGTTTTGGGTCTCGCAACATACACCTTCGCCCGGGTGACCCAGCCGGGGTTGATCAAGCCCTGATTTACGTCCCAGTAGGTACCCACGGTCAGTCCTCTTAGGGTAAGACAGGGCAACTCAATCCACACTGCTTGCCTAAGATAGTCCATCGTGACTGAGGATGACTTCTGCTACTATTTGTGGGTCCTTCGATGACTGTACAGTGCCATGTGGGCTGCATACTGTGGAGCAAGTGAAATCCTGACCCGGTGGGGCAGGTGCAGGCTTGGCCAACTTCCTTCCTCTGACTTCAAGGAGTCAACTTGCCAGTTGGACTCCTTTTTGGCAGAGTCCAGGCCAGGAGGAGCGATCTACACTGGCATCCTCAAGGATGCAGGCCTGATGACACACACACACACACACACACACACACACACACACACACACACACACACACACACACACACACACACACACACACACACACACACACACTTCTACGGCATGGCTCTGTATAGCGTGTGTAAATAGATGCGCCGGTGCGTGCGTTCTTTACGCCGAGGTGCTGTGATTGCGTTGCTCCGGCAAGCCTGAAAATCTTAGTAAAATCCTGTAGTGTGTGATCATCTGTGATGCGCCATTATTGTGTCCACCAGGCCGAAGGCGTGGCCTATCCGTCCCTCCGTCTTTCCATCTGTGAACAGCTAACCGTTGGCCCGATCAAAGCGAAACTGTGCATTTTTCATATCTGCCTTTTATAGAACCACCTGGAGGCAGATTTTGTTTTATATTGCGCCTACAGATTTTGTCCAAACATCATGCAAATTGGTACAACGTATATAGTCATGTCATCAAGACAGATCTGTCAGAGTTTCAGTGTGCGATTTCCCTCAAACTTTGCACACACATTCCCACTAGGCCAAGGAAGAAATGCCACCTTATATTTTTCAAATCAGCCTCAAGGTGGTGCTATAACAGGCCAATTTGTGTTTTTACCTATAACTGGACCGAGCGGGCGTGAAACTTTGCACGCACACTCCCTAGAGATCAAGACAGATCGGTCTTCAAGTATTCCATCTGAGTGCCACGCTATGAGCTTGTAGATCTGCTATTTCTGAAAAATCTTGAGGATTTGTGCAAATCTTTGCTTCTGGGGGTCTCTGGAACAAAATATTTTGAGATGGGAGTCCGCGGCCAAATACATTATCTATTTGGGGGTCCTTGACATGGAAAAGTTTGAGAACCAATGCACTAGGCAGAGGAAGAAATGCCACCCTTTTCACATTGGCCTATTGTAGCGCCACCAGGAGGCCTCGATATCCTTGATTCTTCTTTATTCTTCTTCTCCACTTATTCTAGTTATTATTATTATTATTGTCCCATTGAGATTCAAGATATATTTTACATGGGAGCCCTGTTAGTAGCAGCAGTACAAAAAGTTGCAACTGACACAACATTGTGTGTGCATGTTTAAGATAATCCAATAAAATAATCTGATAATATTTTCCTGTAGTGTGTGAGGCAACCAGATTTCCAAATGCTTTAAGATTTTAAAACTCTTGTCTGGGACCAGCTTAAAGAGGTAGCTCACCCACATTTCTTTGTTCTTTCAATTGCTCACCCCATAAAATCATGGAGAATTTGTTTTTGTTGCATTCCTGATCCATTGACCAATACTCCAATATTTATAGTTATTTAAAGTAAATAGGAGGCCAATCTTAACAAGAGCAATATGATATTTAAATGATTTGCCCATAACCTGGACAGTAGCAGGCCTCCCAGTGATTACAAAGAGTTGTTTTGGAGTTTATACTTTTTGAAAATATAGTTTTACCTTGGCCTCCTATTTACTTAAAATTAATGAAATGTTGGAATATTGGATCAGAGTATTTTGGGTTAACTACCCCTTGATGGTATAGGGCTCGCTTGAATGCTTGATTTGATAGGCATGCTGTGACAACAACCTTGGACCGTATCAGCTGTGTGAGAGAGGCTGTGTGTGCAATTATACATTACAGTGTCTGCTAATGAATGCATTTATGGTGAAATGTAATGCTGAAATGAAATGTGAAGAGTGCAAGGAATGGAAATAACGTTAAGTGGACACTTTTTTATGGTCCGGTCAAGGATTAAGTGACAGTGACTACACCTACAGTGAAGCCTGTCCCGTTAAGCCAGTGCCAGACTATTTGTTGGAGCAGTTAACAACTCATTGACATCTGAATTGTGACCCTGACTACATAAACATCAAAACCCCCAAAAACTGAAGCTGTCAAATTTAGTGAAGTGTCCTCCTCAAATGGAGTGGAGTGGAACTATGAAGTAGCATACCATGGAACTACAATATTTCAGTATTGACTTTCCTTACTGACTATTAACATGTTCCAAATAAGGTATCTGACAAGACCTGCTGTAATGATTTCACTTTAATGAAGAAACCCAGTACCCCACCACCCTGCCAATTATACTATTTATACCACTATTTATTGCCACTGGCATGGACATAAACCACGTAGCCAAGCAGTATCAAGTGAATGTTGGAAGTATAATTTTACAAGTTTATTTTTATGTGTACAACAAGAATGAAAGGACCTTGAAAGGCAACTCCTACATTTACTTTCTGCCGAGCATGCAATGAACACCTAATATAAAGCATGCTGAGATGGTTGACACGGAGCCATTGCAGAGGAGTTCAGAGTTCCATTTAGTGGTGAGTGAGACTTTATCTGTCCTTCATAGTCCTATAAATGTTTTAGAGATGCTCGTTATTCATAGTCGTATAAATATATCATGTTAGCTATTCATAAAAATGACTCCGTACATAGTGCTACATAGCTACAGACATGATCCGAGGTTACAGACAATGAATGAGTGGACAGAATAATTTATGTTATATTGAACAATTTGACTGATTGATACAGTGTATGTGTTTTTACCAGATACTTTCTTAGTCTTTCTTAGTACTTTTATATCTACTAGAGTTATTATTAGTTATTAAGTAACAATATTTTTACTTGAATAGTGTTTGGCTAGACTGCCCACCTCTTAATGTAACCTTAATTCATACAATGGAATTAAAGAAGAAAGAAATCTAGCATTGCTTCAGTACAAATACAAAATTAGAAACACGGTTGTAATAACAAAAAAATTACTTTGTGAAATTAAGTAAAAAAATAAAAAAACAGATTCATCCTTTCAGATGTGGAACTGATGAGAAATGTTTAAATGTGTCTCTTACAAAGTGGTGTGTGGCAAGAATGAACATTAAGATTTATACAGTCCAATCTAATTCATGATTATAAATTGTATTAATCATCAACTAATGTTAATGTCCTCAAAATTATGTGTTTTTTCACTCTTAGGGGTTGCACTCACGATTCTACTGCTACTGGTAGTGGGGAAAAGTGAGTGTTCATATTTTTTCTAATAAACCTACAATAAGCTATAACCATAAAAAATAGTCCTACAATGATCAACTCAGATCTCAAGTCAGCAAAGGCATCAACACCATCTATTTGTCTGTCTACAGAAAGCCGCCACCATGAGTACGGACGCAGAGATGGAGCAGTATGGCAAGGCCGCCATTTATCTCCGTAAGCCAGAGAGGGAGAGAATGGAGGCTCAAGCTATGCCCTTTGATGCCAAAACTGCAGCATATGTGGCTGATGCTAAGGAGCTGTACCTCAAGTGTAAAATTATAAAGAAGGATGGTGACAAAGTCACTGTGGAAACACTCTTGGATAAAGTGGTAAGTAGAGGTGTATCTAAAATCAAATAGTGGAACAGTACAACTGTAATCACAATACATTCTGGAGTTGTGCTTTTTTTTCTTTTTTAGGAAAGAACTGTAAAGGAGGCTGATGTTTCCCCTATGAACCCTCCCAAGTATGACAAAATTGAGGACATGGCCATGATGACCCACCTCAGTGAAGCCACTGTCCTGTATAACCTCAAAGAGCGTTATGCAGCATGGATGATCTATGTAAGGTTTTCTACATACTGAGAACAGTACGGTATTGCATCTGTCGATAGCAAAGAAAGAAAAATACAGTGTACAAGTTATATCATCAAGTGAAAACCATAGAAAAATTAATGCAAACAAACTCTTCTGAAGTTAACTTGCTCATTAGTTGATGCCACTTGCAAATCGTGACTGTAATCCCAGCTCTAGTGATCCGTTGTCCCAGATATGTGGCATGCTCAGTGCTATGTTGTATGATGTTAATGTTCTCTCTCTCCTCCCCTTCAGACCTACTCTGGCTTGTTTTGTGCAACTGTGAACCCCTACAAGTGGCTCCCAGTGTACGACCAGGACGTTGTAAATGCCTACAGAGGCAAGAAGCGTATTGAGGCTCCACCCCACATCTTCTCTGTCTCTGACAACGCCTATCAGTTCATGCTGATGGGTACGTACTACTCAGGACAATGTAAAAACAATAATATAACTATAATGGTTTTGTGGTGTATCCATGACTAAAAGTTTGCTTTACATTTTACAGATAAAGAGAACCAGTCTGTCCTGATCACGTAAGTTTCCCATCTACTAGGCTTTAAAAAAAGAACATTGTACACAAATTCACTAACTGCATTTCTCTGAATATGTTTATTTATAATCAGTGGAGAATCCGGTGCTGGAAAGACTGTGAACACCAAGCGTGTCATCCAATACTTTGCAACAGCTAGTTCTGGTGAGGGGAAATCGGCGGCCGATAGCGGTAAAATCAAGGTATATGTACAGGTTTTTAACTTCAACAAATACATGTTTTTGAACATAAAACATTTGTATGCAATATTATATAGCAATTCAGTGTACAAGAATTCTAACCAAATTTTCAATTGGGCGATGTCTAAAACATTCTAGGGGTCATTGGAGGATCAGATTATTGCAGCCAATCCCTTGCTGGAGGCCTATGGTAATGCCAAGACTGTGAGGAATGACAACTCCTCTCGCTTTGTAAGTGTAAATAATTTTATGAGAAAACCTGCAATAATTCCACAATGTGATGCAAGAGGGATGCAACAAATTGTGCTGTATCAAACAGGGTAAATTCATCAGAATCCATTTCGGCACAACAGGTAAACTGGCCAGTGCTGATATTGAGACATGTAAGTATGAAGTTCACAGATGATAAATTATACATGCTTTCATTTGAGGATTACATTTTGAGTTATGTACAACCCATATAGATTATTATTATTATTTATTTTATTTTATTATTATTATTACTAATATTACCCATATAGAATAGTATTATTATTATAATACTAATAATAATTATTATTAATATGAGTTATGTGCAACCCATCTAGATCTGCTGGAGAAGTCCAGAGTGACCTACCAGCTTCCTGCAGAGAGAGGTTACCACATCTTTTTCCAGATGATGACCAACCACAAACCTGAGATTATTGGTAAATGGAATTACTGATGATGCAGCGAGCAACATAAATTAATGAATAAAAACACATTTTCACCCTTTTTTAATTCCTTTTAAGAAATGTGTCTGATCACCTCCAACCCCTACGACTTCCCGTTGATCAGCATGGGTGTGATCACTGTGGCCAGCATTAACGACAAAGAGGAGCTGGACGCTACGGATGTCAGTAAACATTATTTTAATATTCTAATACTCACTGTGCACTGCAGTGCTCTGCAAAATGTATTTTCTAAAGCAGTCGTTCTCAAAGTTTTCAGGCCGTGACCCCCCAAAAAAATCCTATTTGAACTGGGGACCCCCCACCCTGACAAGCACTTGGAATGGTAGCAGTTGAGGCATTTAGTTTGACTCGGTTTCACAGATTTGTGAAAATAGCCGATCTACATGTTTTCAAAATTTTCTTAGGTAATATTTGTCAATTTTTATAGTATAGTTTGTTGATTACTTTTGACACAGTAATGGTCTTAAGTAAAAGGTCTTAAAAGTCCTTAAATTGTTACTTTAGAAATGTGCAGATACCCTGTATACACATATACTGTCTGTTAATCTAATGCTTAATCTCAATCTTTTGAATACATCTCTGCTGCTTAACAGGATGCTATTGACATCCTGGGCTTCGACGCTGAGCAGAAACAGTACATCTACAAGTTCACCGGTGCAGTGATGCATCATGGTGTCATGAAGTTCAAACAGAAGCAGCGTGAGGAACAGGCTGAGCCTGATGGCACAGAGGGTAAGCTGGATATTCAACTAAGGAATGAAAATAATGCATACTTTGTCACAAGTATTGAATTATTTTACGTCTAAATGAACTAAGCTAAATATATTTTCAATATATTTCCTTTTTTTGTTTTTTTTATATATTATACTGTTTAGAGCTATGATCCTAGATTACCATGTCTATGCATTTGACGTACTACCTTGTGTTTACCTACCTACTGTTAATCGCTCTCTGGATTAAATGCCTAAATTGCAAATTGTATGAACATTTCAGAGGCTGACAAGATTAGCTACCTGTTGGGTATAAACTCAGCAGAGATGCTTAAGGCGTATTGCTACCCCAGAGTGAAAGTTGGAAACGAGTATGTCACTAAGGGACAGACTGTGCCACAGGTGAGTAAATTACATTATTTCCATGTTCTGATTTCATACACACTTTAAATTCTCAACACATCATACCATTAGAACTCTAATATCTTTTTGAGTTGTGTCCAGTCTTAAATCATCTTCTGTAAAAACACCCGGGACAGACTCTTCTCCCTTCTGGCTCCCAAACTGTGGAACAAACTCCCCATTGCAGACTCACTCCCAATCTTCTGCCGTAATCTGAAGACTCACCTCTTCAGACTCCATAGCCCGTAGAATTTGCCGTAGAACTTGCCCTAGCCTTGATGACCTTGCAGGCTTATGCAAAGGCTAAATGTAATTTCGATGGCATGTTATGTAGACAGATGCCAGGTTAATCTGTAGACCTGGCATCCAAGTGTATAGTTTCAATGTGCAGATTATAGATTGTTTTAGATTATAATGTTTAGACTGATGATAGGTTCTTGGTTTACCTATGATCCTAGATTACTAATGCAATGCATTTGATGCATTACCTTGTGTTTTCATTGCTTACTGTAAATCACTCTAGATTAAGAGCGTCTGCTAAATGCCTAAATTGTAAATTGTGTAATTCACACCCCTACTAATAACGTTCCTATTTCCATAGGTAATGAACTCAGTTGGTGCCTTGGCCAAGTCCCTCTATGAGAAGGAGTTCTTCTGGATGGTCGTTAGGATCAATGAGATGCTGGACACCAAGCAGCAGAGAAACTACTACATTGGTGTGCTGGACATCGCTGGTTTTGAAATCTTTGATGTAAGCATGGACTTGTTTTAAGTGGGAGACTTATTCTTTTTGTCACAATTACACAATTACAAGAAATTGGGCTAATGATATTTCCACTCACAGTTCAACACCCTGGAGCAGCTGTGCATCAACTTCACCAATGAGAAACTGCAACAGTTTTTCAACCACACCATGTTTGTTCTGGAGCAAGAAGAGTACAAGAAGGAAGGAATTCCCTGGGATCTTATTGACTTCGGCATGGACTTGGCTGTCTGCATTGAGCTCATTGAGAAGGTATTATTACATTTTATTACATGGCTTGGTTGAATGCTTGATTCTGATTGGTCAATCACTGAATTCAGCAGTGTGTTATTTCGGGATCGGGATAATGACCGATGAGCTCAATAACAGACCGTTGTCTAATCAAAGGCTCAGAGCACCTGCGCTAGTTGATTTTGTGCTCCTGCGCTAGTTGATTTTGTGCCGTACCAACATGACAGCCATGTAAACAAACATGCGATGCCATTTACAGCTAAACATTGATCTCAAGAATGTTTTTGAAAACATTTGAAGCGAGAAATAGACAATGCAGTAACCGAAAATGTATTGTGTTTGATCGACACTTCCTTGTTTTCCAAGGCGACTGTGTCCGCATGGCGTAACGCTTATGGAATACTTTCATTACCGTAAGCAAGGACATACTTAGTTTTCTTGTTACTTTTGGGTCATTTTTTAAATGTATTAATTAAAGGGAAATTTTGCTTCACGGTTTTCTTACCTTTTCTATGATGTTATATGATATCCTAGGATGAGTGGTACAGTAGAAAAATGTAATAACTCCATCACGGGTCCGCCACAGCTAAAAAAAACGGGCACATATGGTTCTTGCGCTAAATCGCGTATATATATATTTTTTTTTTTTGAGATTTGACGTTCATAGTGACAGAACACTATGAAACGGGATCGTCTTGAATGCGCCCCACCGGAAGTCTTGCTTCCCTTTAAGTAGCCATGTAATAAGCGGGATATTTTATGTTGCCTAGAGGACGGGCAGGTGGACGGAGGTCACAAATGTAACATACGGACCTGCGAGGCGCACCGTTGCTCGGATCCGCACCAAACTTGGTACCGACACTGGTCAGGGGTCTGCCATCAGAATAGACACAACAGAGATCACGTGTGGCACCCAGTGGGTGCCACAAGCGCAACATTACCCCGCCCCCTCTGTATTCCTATTGGCTGGAGTTTAAACAGCCATAACTCCAGTTCCCAGCATGCTTAACACCCCAAACTTGGTAGGTGCTCTTAGGTGGCCAATATGGACAGGCTGTAATTGCTTAAGCCCTGTCCCCCTCTGTGTTCCTATTGGCTGGGCTTTAAAGAACAATTATTATTATACTATTTATACTTATATAAATTAAATAAATAAATACTTATATAATTATACTATTAAATGTATTATCATGGACTTGGCTGTCTGCATTGAGCTCATTGAGGAGAAGGTATACAATTATTTTGTGCGTTAATAGTTTTTGTCATTGCATTGATTTGTCTTTTTTGTCTCCTTTACAAAGCCCTTGGGCATCTTCTCCATCCTTGAAGAGCAGTGCATGTTCCCAAAGTCTTCAGACAAAACGTTTGCTGAAAAGTTGCTTGACCAGCATCTTGGGAAGAACAAGGCCTTTGAGAAGCCCAAGCCTGCCAAAGGCAAGGGTGAGGCCCACTTCTCCCTGGTTCACTACGCTGGAACTGTGGACTACAGCATCACTGGCTGGCTTGAGAAGAACAAGGACCCCCTGAACGACTCTGTCATTCAGCTGTTCCAAAAGTCTTCAGTTAAACTGCTGCCTGTGTTCTATCCTCCTCCCGAGCCTGAAGGTATGTTTGTTAATATAATAATATGATATAATGTGTTCTATCCTCCTCCTGAGTCTGAAGTTATATTAATTAATTAATATATAATAATAATATAATGTGTTCTATCCCCCACCTGAGCCTAATAATATAAACACTCCGAATCTGACAAGAAGGGAGGAATATTCATTCTGTATAACAAAAAATCACACCTGTGTGAAGGTAGCGGCGCCTTTGATACATTTTGTGATCAATAAGTGTTTATAATGTGTTTATAGCCACGTGTCACGTGAAGCTTGACCAATCACTTTGTTGACGTGTCTGACCAATCAGAACGTTGACGCAAAAGCCAGGTATAGAGGGCTAGAGCGGCTAGCGCCGCTAAAAATACAATGTCTGTTGACTTTAACAAAGAAAAGGAGGGATGCGGGATCCACTCATGATTCTAACAAATATACACAGATACGACAAAGAAGGGAGGCAAGAAGAAGGGTGGTTCCATGCAGACTGTGTCTAGTGCTTTCAGAGTAAGAATATTTATTTATCAACATTATATTCCTGTAAAAATGAAGCATTATTATTATCAACATTATATCAACGTAAGAAATAGGAATGTGTTTTCATGTTGGAATTTAACAATTTCTGTATCACATGATGTGAGCTTGTAGAGCAGCTATCTTTGAATGGCTGAAGTTTAAAATAGAAAAATCTAAATCTGTAAAGTAACTAGTATCTAAAGAGTTCAAATAATTCTTGTGGAGGCAAAAGTACAATATCGTATGACATTTTACTAATAATAAGCCTAATTGTCTCAATAGGCGAACTTGGGGATGCTGATGACCAACCTGAGAAGCACTCATCCTCACTTTGTGCGTTGCCTGATTCCCAACGAGTCCAAGACTCCAGGTAAACACTGAACATAAACATCTCACCACTCAAACAGAGAGCGTCTCCTTCCCAAACCCCAATGGTTCTATTCAGCCCCCCGCCCACAGGAGTGGCCCAATTCACTCACAACTTGCTACAAAAATCGCTCATGAAAAAATATATAACCTCCTACATTCCATTTTCCACCTTCACATCTGTCTCCTTCTCTAATAATCATAAAGTGCTATATATTTCATCTCGCACTTTACTTCCGGATGGTTCGTTTTGCACCTTCTTTGCCACATCCGTCACGGGACAGAAACAAGCCCTGCCGTGCTCTATGGAAAACAGCCCAAAAGCGCGCCCAAATGAGCCCAAAATCGCTTACACACAAAGCAGACCTGGCACCCCATTTCAACGTCACAGCAACATGCAGCCAATCAGCGTCGACGGCAACGCAGCCTACGCCAATCATGTGTGAGAGATCTACAAGCTATGGGGCAGAGACGCCGTGTGCCATGCACCGTATCTTAGCAACAACGAAAGCGCTCACTCTCATTGGTCGTGTCACGCTAAGAGCAGTTCCCAGACAATGGCATCTCAGAGAGCTTGCTGTTGTGTTTATCTATGGCTGTAGCCATCAGAGTCAGTCGCAGCGACGACGGACAGGACGCTGTGATAGTTGGCATGTAGCTAACGCTAACGTGGCTGTCATGCCTGCAGCGGCTGTGCAATCACTTTGTCAACAATGCACGTTCGTGCGGTAACTGTTATTATTGCTGCTCCGTTAGTCCATTGTAGATGGTGTATGTTGTGTGTGTCTTCTGGTGTAGCTCCACAGAAACTCCAGTAACTAACGTAATGGCAGGACCGCCCCGTGCAACGCACGTTTAGGCTGCATTATGGTCATGTAGTAATTTCAGATCATTTCGGTCCGATTAGGGCAGTGGCTACCCCACTTTTTACCCCACAAAATTGGGGACCCCCCCAAATTTGTTTGACTCCGTTCCACAAGTCAATATTGTGAAAATAGCCGATCTACAAGCTCACAACGCCTCACATTGAGAGGCGTTGTAAGCTTGTAGATCGGCTATTTTCAACATGTTTGCCTCTTTCTTAATTTATTTGACAATGTGGCCAATGTTTTATAGTATAGTTTGTTGACTACTTTTGCTGCAGTAATGCTCTTTTCCTTCACTTTAGCTTTTTTATTGTCTCCGCCAGGCCGAAAGGGATGGCGCGAGAGTATGTTTTACCCCCTGTCCGTCCGACGGTCTGTGGATAGCTAATCTCCCGCATCGTTGGCTTGATTGCAGCGCAACTGTGCACACACTCCCTGGATGCCAATTCAGAACCTCTGCCCCATTTCTTTCACATGGCCCTGTTATAGTGCCACCAGGAGGCCGCTTTTTGCAAAACACATTTTCTCACAGTACTGCTACATATTTTGGCCTAACATCACGCACATCGATACACAGTATCTCTATAGTCATAAAAAAAAACACGCTCTTTCAGATCTTTCATTTTCCATCCTGCTTGACTAAAAATGCCTGCCACAGTTTCCAGGACTGCTCCGTTTTGACCAAAATGCCTCAAATTATGAACACAGCATGCACTTTCCGTGCAACTTTGCACCCACATTCCCACTATGCCGAGCAACAAATTCCACTTGAGATTTTTCTAATCAGCCTCATGGTGGCGCTATAACAGTCCGATTTGTGTTTTTACCTATACCTGCACCAATCTGTGTAAAACTTTGTATGTGCACTCTCTAGAGGTCAAGGAAAAACCTTTCCCCTACATTTCTCACATCTACCTTTTATAGCTCCACCAGGAGGCCGCCTTATGTACAACATATTTCTTTACATTACTCCTTCCGATTATATCTACATTTCACGCAAATCGGTACACATGATCTCTATAGTCATGTGATCAAGACGGATCTGTTTAATCTTTCATATTCCATCCCGATTGGCTAAGATTCACATCTAAAGTTTGCACAAAATGCCGCAAATCATGAATGCAGCGTCCGATTGTGGTCAACTTTGCACGCACATTCACACTATGTTGAGGAACAAGTGCTACCATTTTAACATTGGCCTGTGGGGGGTCCCTACCGACTCTACCTGGCCCTTAGGTGGGCCCCACCTAGGCAATTCTATGTGGGGCCGAGGTGGGTCTTAACTGCTATGCCCATGCGGGCTATAAGTTGCTTCTACCTGGCCCTTAGGTGGGCCCCAACTAGCCACGTTTATGTGGGACCAAGGCGGGTCCTAACTGGGTTTGCCCATGCAGGCTTTAACTGCCTTCTACCTGGGCCGTAGGTGGACCCTAACCAACCAGAGTGCAGTGCCCATCGCTCCAAATGTTGGGACGTCAGGGCTCTCAATACTGCACATTGGTGGAGGAGGAGGGCCCGCAGGGCGCCCGCACACATCGCTGAACCAATGGTAGCCCACGGACGTTTCCTCTGGAGATTTCAAATCTGCCCCTCTATGCCACATATCATCCGCGCTACAGGGTCTTCACTGACCGAGCCACGGCCCCACTGGCCCTCATGACGCTATGCCACTTATATGCGCTGCCAAGTGGCGGCGGGCGCTACGTGGGCGTGGCGGCGGGCTAGACGCGAGGCCCTGCGTAGCAGGGCCGAGCTTCTAGTTTAAACAATGACTGTGAGGTGGCCATTAAACACAACTTTGGCCAGTGTGTACCTATTTTGTCCTAATAATAATGAAGCAACATCTTTACAGGCCTGATGGAGAACTTCCTGGTCATCCACCAGCTGAGGTGTAACGGTGTGCTGGAGGGCATCAGGATTTGTACAAAGGGCTTCCCAAGCAGAATCCCCTATGCTGACTTCAAGCAGAGGTATTCATTCCTTTTTCCAGCAACTTTTAGTTCCACACCTATTAACACAGAATGACCCAGTTTTACAAAACAGGTACAAAGTACTGAATATCAGCGCAAAATGACCATGAACTTTAAAAAAACAGGTACAAAGTACTGAATGCCAGCGCATGTCCCGATGGCGCGTTCATGGACAACAAGAAAGCCTCTGAGAAGCTTCTTGGGTCCATTGCCGTACCTCATGATGAGTACAAGTTTGGACACACCAAGGTAAACACACTCCCAATCTGGTTTAACATTATCCAGAGAGGACTAAAAGTAGATTTTACGTTTTTTTAGTTGCTCAATGCTCAGTGTTTGTAACACTGTATTCAGGTGTTCTTCAAAGCTGGTCTGCTGGGTGTCCTGGAGGAGATGCGAGATGAAAAGCTGTTTGCTCTGGTCACAATGACTCAGGCTCTCGGACGAGCTTACGTCATGAGGAAGGAGTTTGTCAAGATGATGGTTAGGAGGTAATATGAAAACATCAATTCAATATAAAGTACAATTTGTAAGAAAACGTTGTCATTGCTGTTCAATAAAACAAAAGTAAAATGTCAAATCATTATAATAAAAATAGCAAAAATTGCAGAGGAAGCTTTTGATGACGGTGGTAAGGAAAAACACTCCCCTTAAACAGGAGAAGAAACCTTGAGCAGATACGGGCTCTAAGACGGATGGCCATCTGCATTTACCTTCCCGGGGGTTAACAACAATAATACCAACAGCAATAATAACGACAACAACAGAAACAACTATGACACAATAATAACAGCTTTAATAACAGCCTGCAGTCGTATTACATGGAAACCCTCGATCTTCAGCTAAATCATGATCCATTGAAACCGCTTTCCACAGAGAGGCCATTTACACCATCCAGTTCAACGTGCGCTCATTCTGCAATGTGAAAAACTGGCCATGGATGTCGCTGTACTTCAAGATCAAGCCTCTCCTGCAGAGCGCTGAGACTGAGAAGGAGCTGCAGAACATGAAGGAGAACTATGAGAAGATGAAGACTGACCTGGCTGCTGCCCTGGCCACGAAGAAGACACTGGAAGAGAAAATGGTATCTCTGGTGCAGGAGAAGAATAACCTTGCACAGTCGGCGGCATCAGTAAGTAGCTACAGTTGTACAGGAAATGTTGCTAATATTTCATATGGTTTATCATCTTTTATCTAATGTAGAATGTAGATGTAGAGATGTAGATGTAGACCATGGCAGAGAATGTCTGGTGGTCGAACGGCTGTTGGCATCGTTGTATAGCTATATGGCTACCAGCACAAAGGCCTGACCCAATTTGTCGTTCTTCTGAGGGGGAGGTTGAGTCTTTATATGCTACTGCTCCTCACCCAGGCATTACTATAGTATATATTTTTGGAGTAGGTTGATAGCCTCCAGCTTCTTCCTTGTCCTCACCTCCGCCTCCGTACCGTCCAGGCTCTGACAATGATAGAGCCTGCCTTTTTCACCAGCTTGTTCAGTCTGTTAATGTCCCTTGTGTTAGTGTAACCCCCCCCCCCCCCCCCCCAGGAAGCATTTGTAAAACAAATCTCATATACAGTATCTCACCCAGAACAAATGCTGCAACAAGTTCCCTCACTTATCTTTTTCATTGACAACCAGGGGGATGAAGCATTGAATGATGCTGAGGAGAGATGTGAGGGTCTTATTAAAAGTAAGATCCAGTTGGAGGCAAAGGTCAAAGAGACCACTGAGAGACTGGAGGACGAGGAGGAGATCAATGCGGAGCTGACTGCCAAGAAAAGGAAGCTGGAAGATGAATGCTCTGAGCTCAAGAAGGACATTGATGACCTGGAGCTCACCCTGGCCAAAGTGGAGAAGGAGAAACACGCCACTGAAAACAAGGTTCAACATTATACACTCTAGCCGTCTTATCAAGTTATAGAACAATAATGATCCATTCATGATTATTCACTGAAGCCGTCTTATCAAGTTATAGAACAATAATGATCCATTCATTCATGTTATTCAGGTGAAGAACCTGACTGAGGAGATGGCCTCTCAGGATGAAGGTCTTGCTAAGCTGACCAAGGAAAAGAAGGCCCTCCAAGAGGCACATCAGCAGACTCTTGATGACCTGCAGGCAGAGGAAGACAAAGTCAACACTCTGACCAAGGCCAAGACCAAGCTGGAGCAGCAAGTTGACGATGTGAGTTCATAAAGTCAATTGGCTGTTTTGAACATATACGGTATGTTTATTGTGGTACTGAATAATAAGACAAATATATTATATTGCAGTTGGAGGGTTCTCTGGAGCAAGAGAAGAAGCTCCGCATGGACCTTGAGAGAGCCAAGAGAAAGCTTGAGGGTGATCTGAAACTGGCCCAGGAATCCATCATGGATCTGGAGAATGACAAGCAGCAGTCTGATGAGAAGATAAAGAAGTAATGTGGACCACAATATGAATAATTGATATGAATAATAAATAACATGAATACAAATAACAAAATGAAATGCCATGGATAAAAACTACCACTAAAATATGATGTACTATATTCCACAGGAAGGACTTTGAAGTAAGCCAGCTTCTGAGTAAGATTGAGGATGAGCAATCTTTGGGGGCCCAGCTGCAGAAGAAGATCAAAGAACTCCAGGTATTTATTTTATTCATCTTCTTTAAAATCATTGATAATAAGTATGTGAAAATTTGGATTTTAATATGTTCATTCATTTGAAAGGCTCGTATTGAAGAGCTGGAGGAGGAGATCGAGGCAGAGCGTGCCGCTCGTGCCAAGGTTGAGAAGCAGAGAGCTGACCTCTCCAGGGAACTTGAGGAGATCAGCGAGAGGCTGGAGGAGGCCGGTGGAGCCACCGCTAGTCAGATCGAGATGAATAAGAAGCGTGAGGCTGAGTTCCAGAAGCTGCGTCGTGACCTCGAAGAGTCCACCCTGCAGCATGAAGCCACTGCTTCTGGTCTCCGTAAGAAACAGGCGGACAGCGTTGCAGAGCTGGGCGAGCAGATCGACAACCTCCAGCGTGTCAAGCAGAAACTGGAGAAGGAGAAGAGTGAATACAAGATGGAGATCGATGACCTGTCCAGCAACATGGAAGCTGTTGCTAAGGCAAAGGTAGAATAGAATGCTTGTGTGTAATTCTTGACAAATATAAGAATGACTAAAACGAGGTAATACATTGTAAGTTACTTCAGTGATTGAATATGTCCAATGTTAATCAACAGGGAAATCTTGAGAAGATGTGCCGAACCCTTGAGGACCAACTCAGTGAAATCAAGGCCAAGAGTGATGAGAATGTTCGCCAGTTAAATGATATTGGAGCTCAGAGAGCAAGACTGTTGACGGAAAATGGTAAATGTTCATCGTAAAGTCTACTAGCCTAGCCTGGTAAACCCCTCCTTCCGGATATCTCATTTCCATTTGATATCAGGAGTGAGTCTGGCATCGGGGCCTGTTTTGCTTTTTGTCTGTGGGCTGGAGCTGGGCGGGAGCACACTGACAACCACTTCCACTGACAGCCAATCAGCAGTTCGTTCCCCTTCAGCCAATCAGCAGTTTGTTTCCCCGACCACCAGACAGGGGGACTTTTGAAAGGGCCATGCCGAAAATAGGTTGCTTTATTCGGATACATGCGTGTCACTGCCCTTCCCTGCCGGTTCTCTGAATTTTTATTTTTAAAGGGTCTACACCATGAATTTTAACTTTTTCTTCATTTTTGTGTGTTTTTGGTCTCCCCCACCTCTCTTCTGTTCCAACAAATACCCGACTTCGAGCGTGCAGGCTTTCATAGGCTATCTGTGGTTTTCATGTAAATTGGTCTGAAAACAGTCCGTCAGATTTGTTCCCCCACCCTACGTCACGTCTGGGAACAATTCCTCCCGTTTTTCAGTTCTAACCAAAAAAAAAAAACCAAAAAAAAAAAAATTTCATTTTTTTTTTTTAATAATTTTTTTCTTTTTTTTTTTTTTTACTTTTTCCACACAGAACCAGGACATGACATGCATACAAACTGGCTCAATAGCGCCCCATGCCAAACAGGACAATGTGGTATTGCAGGTGAAAGTGCTTTATAAGCCAGAGAGAAGTTAGTTGGAATGAGTATATCTGAGGCTTGACTTATAGCGGTTTCACACTATGGTCCTGGGTGCGCACTCGAGACCGCTTGGCAGGTTTCGCGCTAGTGTGAATGTTGCGCATCGTTCCCCGAAACGGATCGCCGTTCCGTACCCGAAACCACCTCGGGAGGTAGTCTCGGGTGCGATTCTTGCGTCCTCGGGGACGGTACACTGCAATGTGAAAGCAAGCGTATCGTTTGACGGAAGTGGCCCGCTATTTGTAATAGGTGACGGTATATAAACTCGACAAAAACAGTCAACAAAAACACGTCGCAGATCAATCCACAGGGGTTCAACCATGGCCGGATCCCGCGGGTTAATTTCCTCATTAAATTATAAAATGAACCCGCAGGATGATGAAAGATTTAGTACCGCATCATCCCGCGGGTTAATTTTATCATTAAATGACCAAATGAACCCGCGGGATGATGCGCTAAAACCCGCAATATTTATATGTAAAACTTAAATATTTATTTATTTATATAAAACATTACATACAGAAATAGAATGAGAGCGCGAGATAGAAAGAGAGGCCGTGTCATGGCCATATAATGACAGCAACAATATATATATATATATATATATATATAATAGTATATCTTGTGGATATCTTGTGGAGTTTCAGCTACTATGCATCCCAGAAATATATAGCTTATAAGGCTTTGTAATTTGAAATTTGTAAGTAAATATAACTCATTTAGATGGTAGGTTTATGGTTTCCCATGGACTATAGCCGTTTCACTCATGATGCAATTTCTCTTTCATAACAGATACATACATGTGCCAGATAATCCCCACACAAAGAGAGTAAAAAAAGAAAAGACGTTACTTCACTGACTTCACTGTATGAAGTATAGGCTAGTTGCCTTTTCATAAATTATATATTTTTGTACTTAAGCTGTCGTGAAAGTTTATAATATTTAGAGAAATGTAAGGTTTCAAATACAAAAGTAGTAGTTGTTGTGAAGGTTAGCAAACTGGACATTTAGACTGAATGTTTCCTGTATCCTCATCTTGCGCAAATGCACACAAGTGTTTCACCAGGTTTTATTTGTGTTGTTTCTCATAAGCGTGCATCCGTTGTCTGTCAACAACACGCGCGCCAACAACACAGCAGTCTGTGCCTTGACTTCTGTGCGCTCGCGTCGTTGTGCGCTCAGTGCGCTCCTGACTCTCTCCCCAGCGGCAACCCTATATTTATGCGCGACCAGCACAAACATTGTCGCATAGTTGATGACGTCTGTGTCCACTGGCGAAGCACTATGTGCATGCCGCCACCTATAGGATCGGGGGTATATATGCAAGTGTATTTGGGCGCGTTAGAGACTTGGCCAGTGTGAATGCTCGCCAGCCAAGCGCACTCGGAAACGGAGCGGTCTGGAGTGCGCCCCCGGAACCATAGTGTGAAACCGCTATTAGGCTCAAACCTTTTGAAAAACGTTTGAGGGACATAAACAATATGATATCAAATATTATTATTATTTTTTAAATTCATGGTGTAGCTCCTTTAAATAGGCTCTGTCATAATTAATTGACCACATATATGAAGTTAAACAACTAAATTATATCCGAATGATATCTTAAAAGTAAATTCTGTGCCTCAAAAAATAAGTTTGACAGCGTTTTGAAGTTTTAAAACCAAAACCAAAACAGCGGACAGAATCGATATACGAGTGATAGACGAGTCCATTTTATGGACGAGCAAGAAACGCCCAGACAGGCACTCAGGCCAGACTCCTTCCTGAAATGAATTGCAAAGGATATTTCCGGAAGTGGGGGGGGGGGGGGGGGGGGAGTTTACGAGGCTACTACTAGCCTAAATGGTTTGTCAATGGTACTTGAGCAAATTCCATAATTAGAGATAATGCTTTGATCAGCAGTCATCCCAGGAATTTAAGGAATATGTATTCAACAAAGATTATTTAAATGTTTGAAACCAATATTCAAATTTCTAACTAGGTGAGTTTGCTCGTCAACTTGAGGAGAAAGAAGGTCTCGTCTCTCAGCTCACCAGAGGCAAGCAGGCCTTCACCCAACAGATTGAGGAGTTGAAGAGACACGTTGAAGAGGAGGTTAAGGTAAGGAACAGCTTTCTTTTTTTAAAATAGGCTTATAGTTGTCTTTTTGTAATTGTAACCAGCTGACATTATTTTGGCATTCTTTTGACAGGCAAAGAATGCCCTTGCCCATGCTGTGCAATCAGCTCGCCATGACTGTGACCTTCTGAGGGAGCAGTTTGAGGAGGAGCAGGAGGCCAAGGCCGAGCTGCAGCGTGGAATGTCCAAGGCAAACGCTGAGGTGTGTCAGTGGAGGAGCAAGTATGAGACTGATGCTGTCCAACGCACTGAGGAGCTGGAGGAAGCTAAGTAAGTGATCAGTGTTTTTACAACCTCAGGTACCACTCACTATACGAAATATTGCTCACAATAATTTGATTCCATTCAAAACAAACAACAGGAAGAAGCTCGCTCAGCGTCTTCAGGAAGCTGAGGAGCAAATTGAGGCTGTGAATTCCAAGTGCGCCTCTCTGGAGAAAACAAAACAGAGACTCCAGGGTGAAGTGGAAGACCTCATGATTGATGTGGAGAGGGCCAATGGTTTGGCTGCCAACCTTGACAAGAAACAGAGGAACTTTGATAAGGTGCTTTGACATGCAGTATTTCACAACAAAATCATTCTTGCCTCCTTAAACTGGGGTAAATGACACATTTTGTTACAAATGCTGCGCAGGTCTTGGCAGATTGGAAGCAGAAATATGAAGAGGGCCAGGCCGAGCTGGAGGGAGCTCAGAAAGAGGCTCGTTCTCTCAGCACTGAGATGTTTAAAATGAAGAATTCCTATGAAGAGTCTCTGGACCACCTGGAGACCATGAAGCGTGAAAACAAGAACCTGCAACGTGAGTTTTATTTTTTGATAACAGTAACAAAAGAAAAATCATTCAAGACCAAACTACAACTTTATTCAAATGCAAATACAAATACAAAATAGTTGCTGATTGGAAAGTTCCTCATTCATTATTTTCAATCAACTGCAGAG
The DNA here is from genome assembly GCF_963454915.1 of Gymnoscopelus microlampas. Taxonomy (NCBI): domain Eukaryota; kingdom Metazoa; phylum Chordata; class Actinopteri; order Myctophiformes; family Myctophidae; genus Gymnoscopelus; species Gymnoscopelus microlampas. The sequence continues at coordinate 3,774,446 of NC_139951.1, forward strand.
GAGATCTCAGACCTGACTGAACAGATTGGTGAGACTGGAAAGAGCATCCATGAGCTGGAGAAATCCAAGAAACAGACGGAGACAGAGAAGTCAGAGATCCAGACAGCCCTGGAGGAAGCTGAGGTAAATCTTTTAGGTTCTACTTGTCTATATCTAAGATTTTTTTCAATATGTTTTATATTCTGACAGTTTAGCAGTATATGATCGATGTTACATTAAAAGGTCCTACAACCTTTTGATCCTGTATTACATTTTAGGGTACCCTGGAGCACGAGGAGTCCAAGATTCTTCGTGTCCAGCTGGAGCTCAACCAGATCAAGGGTGAGGTTGACAGGAAGCTGGCAGAGAAGGACGAAGAGATGGAGGGGATCAAGAGGAACAGCCAGAGGGTGATTGACTCCATGCAGAATACTCTGGACTCTGAGGTCAGGAGCAGAAACGATGCCCTGAGAATCAAGAAGAAGATGGAGGGAGACCTGAACGAGATGGAGGTTCAGCTGAGCCATGCCAACCGCCAGGCTGCTGAGTCTCAAAAGCAGCTGAGGAACGTCCAGGGAACGCTTAAGGTGCAAAACATATTAGTTAGACACATATTCAAACAATAGAACTGCACTGAACAAGTCACATTCTGATGTTTCTCTTAACGTGATCACCTCAAATGTGATTTATTTTAGGATGCCCAACTGCACCTTGATGATGCTGTCAGAGGCCAAGAAGATGTGAAGGAGCAAGCTGCCATGGTGGAGCGTAGGAATGGTCTCATGGTTTCTGAGATCGAGGAGCTGAGAGTGGCTCTGGAACAGACAGAGAGAGGCCGCAAAGTGGCTGAACAAGAACTAGTGGATGCTAGTGAACGCGCTGGCCTGTTGCACTCCCAGGTAAGTCAATGGAAAAACTCTCAACATATTTAACTTACAAGTCATGCATACTTGCATTGCTAAACTGAATCTTTATTTTAGAACACAAGCCTTCTGGGCACCAAGAAGAAACTTGAGAGTGACCTGATCCAGGTCCAAGGCGAAGTGGATGACAGTGTTCAAGAAGCAAGGAATGCTGAGGAGAAGGCAAAGAAAGCCATCACTGATGTAAGTTATATACCAGGACAATTAGACATCCTTTTGGCATGCTTAACATACAATACAATACAGAAAGCTCATGGCATGCGCATGTTGAAAACCGTTGCTCTATAATAGGCTTCAACAGAGGATGTATTTTGTAGAATGCTAAACTTGTCTTATTCAAACAGCCATGATGAAGATAATAGAAAAAAGGAACGTCGCTATTTTCAGACTTTATATCCAAAATTTGTGCTCAGGTAGACAAATAACAACAACAATTCTGAACGCAGCATTCTTACGTGCTGGCTTCAGACAGATGGCTCAGAATGCTACAGTGCAGACTGAACTGGTACAAGAATGTATTCACTTGATATTTACCTGGTTTGTTTCCTTCTGGTCATATGACACTAGTATCTGTTTATTACCTTATTATGACCTGTTTATTATCATTAATTAACAATTTTCTCACAGTCAATATGTGAATTTATATAAGTATAATGTTTTCCTTGCTGGACAATGAAGTATATGTTTATCTTAACAAACATTACTTTCCAGGCTGCTATGATGGCCGAGGAGCTTAAGAAGGAGCAGGACACTAGTTCTCACCTGGAGAGGATGAAGAAGAACCTGGAGGTCACAGTCAAGGACCTGCAGCATCGCCTAGACGAGGCAGAGAACCTGGCTATGAAGGGAGGCAAGAAGCAGCTCCAGAAACTGGAGTCTAGGGTAAGATTTAGTTTACTTCAACACAGCTTATAGTCAATGAAATAAGAAGAAAAATTTTCATATTGCATCATTCCATTGTGAAGGTGCGTGAACTGGAGGGAGAGGTTGAAGGAGCACAGAGAGGCGGAGCAGACGCTATTAAAGGTGTCCGCAAGTACGAGAGGAGAGTGAAGGAGCTGACATACCAGGTACTGTATATCATGTTCACTTAAATAGCCATCATGCCACTGATTAGATAAATAGATGGCATGAACATACAACTGATGTTATAAATTCACTCTCACTTCAGACTGAAGAGGACAAGAAGAATCTTGGCAGGCTTCAGGATCTGGTAGACAAACTGCAGATGAAGGTGAAGGGCTACAAGAGGCAGGCTGAGGAAGCGGTAAGACAATATACATCTTTAGTTGTGGTCGCCATTGGGCATAGTGTTGTTGTCATAGTTTAACTAATGGAATAATTAAAGGTATACTGTATTAGGAATCAGTTATAGAATGTCAATATGACCAACAGCAGAGCATTTTTCAGTGTCCATCTTGCTGCTTTCCACAAGCGGCACATGTAATCTCTAGCTTGCCATGTTTCTGCAGTATGACATGCACACAGCAGCGGTACTGCAATGCGCTGCACACATGGGCATTTTGGAAACTCTGACCTTATACTGTAACATGGGCGCTGAAAGGAAAAGCATGCACATGCTGCAGACACAGGCAGTTTCAGGCATAATGGTAAAAGGCATAATGGTAAAAGAACCCCACCCCCCCCCCCCAATTTGTGAGTTGGGGGGGGGATACTTTTATCAGGCTTGCTTTGCCAGCACTGGGAAATAATGTACACTGTACAATTGCATCCATTAAAAAGTAGGCCTACAGAAATTGATTTGATGACTGAAGCAATGTAAGACCCATCTTTAATAATAACCATTCATTACTTAAAAGTTAATATCTCTGTATGATGGCATGCACTGACCACCCCCCCCCCAGGAGAGTGTAAGGATACATGGTCAAAAACCAGGAGACTGCAGAATCCAGGAGTGTTGGCAGCCCTGCATTACAATTTCCTGAAATTGTCTTGTTTGGACTATAATTGTAAGATGCTCTTTTCAAATATTGAGGCTTTGAACCATCTCTATCATATTGTAGGAGGAAGCAGCCAACACTCACCTGTCCAAGTGCAGAAAGGTTCAGAATGAGCTGGAGGAGGCTGAAGAGCGTGCTGACATCGCTGAAGGCCAGGTCAACAAGATGAGAGCTAAAAGTCGTGACTCCAAGGTAATACATGTTCAATATGAAGGTTCATTATGTTGACTATCTTTAACTAATAGCGGTTTCAGACTATGGTTTCGGGTGCGCACTCCAGACCGCTCCGTTTCCGAGTGCGCTTGGCTGGCCCGCATTCACACTGGCCAAGTCTCTAACGCGCCCGAATACGCTTGCATATATACCCCCGATCCTATAGATGGCGGCACGCACATAGTGCTTCGCCAGTGGACACAGACGTCATCAACTATGCGACAATGTTTGTGCTGGTCGCGCATAAATATAGGGTTGCCGCTGGGGAGAGAGTCAGGAGCGCACTGAGCGCACAGCGACGCGAGTGCACAGAAGTCAAGGCACTGACTGCTGTGTTGTTGGCGCGCGTGTTGTTGACAGACAACGGATGCACGCTTATGAGAAACAACACAAATAAAACCTGGTGAAACACTTGTGTGCATTTGCGCAAGATGAGGATACAGGAAACAGTCAGTCTAAATGTCCAGTTTACTAACCTTCACAACAACTACTACTTTTGTATTTGAAACCTTACATTTCTCTAAATATTATAAACTTTCACGACAGCTTAAGTACAAAAATATATAATTTATGAAAAGGCAACTAGCCTATACAGTGAAGTCGGACTGAATGACTGAAACCTTGTATTGTGAATTGTACTTCCATGTACTGTTTCTCATGTCTTACTAAATAAAGTAACGTCTTTTCTTTTTTTACTCTCTTTGTGTGGGGATTATCTGGCACATGTATGTATCTGTTATGAAAGAGAAATTGCATCATGAGTGAAACGGCTATAGTCCATGGGAAACCATAAACCTACGTAGGCCTACATCTAAATGAGTTATATTTACTTACAAATTTCAAATTACAAAGCCTTATAAGCTATATATTTCTGGGATGCATAGTAGCTGAAACTCCACAAGATATCCACAAGATATACTATTATATATATATATATATATATATATATATATATATATATATATATAGTTGCTGTCATTATATGGCCATGACACTGCCTCTCTTTCTATCTCGCGCTCTCATTCTATTTCTGTATGTAATGTTTTATATAAATAAATAAATATTTAAGTTTTACATATAAATATTGCGGGTTTTAGCGCATCATCCCGCGGGTTCATTTGGTCATTTAATGATAAAATTAACCCGCGGGATGATGCGGTAAATCTTTCATCATCCCGCGGGTTCATTTTATAATTTAATGATGAAATTAACCCGCGGGATCCGGCCATGGTTGAACCCCTGTGGATTGATCTGCGACGTGTTTTTGTTGACTGTTTTTGTCGAGTTTATATACCGTCACCTATTACAAATAGCGGGCCACTTCCGTCAAACGATACGCTTGCTTTCACATTGCAGTGTACCGTCCCCGAGGACGCAAGAATCGCACCCGAGACTACCTCCCGAGGTGGTTTCGGGTACGGAACGGCGATCCGTTTCGGGGAACGATGCGCAACATTCACACTAGCGCGAAACCTGCCAAGCGGTCTCGAGTGCGCACCCAGGACCATAGTGTGAAACCGCTGTAAGATTCAACTGAAAATTCAAGTTGAATATCTAAAGATATATTCTTTACTTTTGTTACAGGGAAAAGAAGCTGCTGAATAAGTTCTCCAATTCAAGTCACCGTACAAAGTCATAAAATATGACCCATTGTATTAAATAAAAGTGCATGGTAACAAAAGCATTTTGTTGTTTCTTGTATTCATTAGTTAGTCTTGTCATTAATTTTTATTGTGTGGTTTGAATTCTGGGTCCAACTCATATGTCCACTATACCATTTTATAAACATAAACAAATGAATATGTATATTATCATATGAATTATGATGTTTAAAGCTGGTCAAAACTGAATCCATTATTTTTTGGTCCAGAAATAACCTCTGTTAGGCCAAAGACTTCACGATGAAAGTGGGTGACAATGTTATCACAAGGAAAAAATAAATTACCTACCTGAGTTGTATTTTAGAGGACAATCTTTCCAGTGGAAAAAATGGCAACAAAAGTAATCAGGAAAGTCAACCAAAGAACAAGATTTTTTAGCAGGATCTACTCGTTGGTCAGTAGGAATACACTCTAGCTGGATCACTCATCCAATGTCATTTTGACTATGCATGTCCCTCATGGTAGCATTTTTTTTTTTTGCATCTGTTTTTTATTGCTATATATACTCACCATTTATCAATGCTAACATTAACTTGGAGATAAATCATTGTTGCCTTTTTTCTCTCTCTCAACAACAGTATGTCACACCACTGTAGTGTCCCTTGCTGCAACAAACGCAAATCACCCTATTTGAGGTTTTACGAGTTTCCTGTGGATAAAACAATACGGGCTCTAAATTTGGCCGAACTGGCTAAAGCCACTAATTTGGGATTTAGGACTAGGCAAGGGGCGTTTCCCCACAAAAGTTGCTATTTTGGGACACCTGCCTTACCCGCAAAACACCTGCACTACCCGTTATATTATGCAAAGGTGTGGTTTGGGGGTTACAATGATAAAACTAATCACAGTGCCAGATGCCATTGCCTTTAAGAGAAGACTGTGCAAGCCATTATCCCCAATCCAATTTTACGCACTCCTTTCATCCCTGTCTGCAGTGTTGCCAGGTCTGCTTATTATAAGCCAGATTGGGTTTGTTTGTTGTCTCCGCCAGGCCGAAAGGCATGGCGAGAGAGTATGTTTTACCCCCTGTCCGTCCGTCCGTCCGTCCGTCCGTCCGTCCGTCCGTGTGTCATTCTGTCTTGTCTGTGTACAGCTAATCTCTGGCACCGTTGGCTTGATCGCAGCGAAACTGTGCACACACAGTCCCTGGATGCCAAAGCCGAACCTCTGCTCCAAATTTTTCACATGGGCCTTTTATAGCGCCACCAGGAGGCCGATTTGTGCAAAACACATTTTTGAACAGTACTCCTACAAATTTTGGCCAAAAATCCACCAAATCGGTACACAGTATCTCTATAGTCATTAAAAGAAACGGCTCATTTCAGATTTTTCATATTCCATCCTGATTGGCAAAAATTGTCTTTCAAAGTTTGCAGGAGTACTCTGTTTCGAACAAAATCCCTCAAATCATGAACACAACATGCAATTTCCGTGACATTTTGGACACACATTCCCATTAGGCCGAGGAAGAAATGCCATTTGAAAATGTTCAAATCAGCCTCATGGTGGCGCTGTAACAGGCCGATCCGTGTTTTTACCTATAACTGCACCGATCAGTGTAAAACTTTGTATGCACACTCTCTAGAGGCCAAGGACAAACCTTTGCCCTGCATTTTTCACATTTGCCTTTTATAGCGCCACCAGGAGGCAGACTTATGTAAAACACATTTTTTGATATTAAGCCTTCATATTTGATCCAAATTTCACGCAAATCGGTACACATGATCTCTATAGTCATGTGATCAAGACGGATCTGTTTGATTTTTCATATGCCATCCTGATTGGCTAACATTGACATGTAATGTTTGCAGGAGTGGCCCGTTTTGAACAAAATGCCGCAAATCATGAATGCAGCGTCCGATTACGGTGAAACTTTGAACGCACATTCACACTATGTTGAGGAACAAATGCCACCCTTTTAACATTGGCCTGTTATAGCGCCACCAGCAGGTCAAATTTAGCAAAACACATTTTTAGAACAAAATGCCTCAAATCATGCATGCAGTGTCCGATTGCCGTGCAAGGCCTAGGAATAAATGGCATCCTTTTCACATTGGCCTATTATAGCGCTACCAGGAGGCCATAATAACCTACCTGACCTGGCGGAGACTTGTGCTCCGAGGAGCACTTTTTCTAGTTTGAAGTCGCTTGAAAATACTGGTAGAATGGTTGTGAGCTTGTAGATCGTCTATTTTCAAATAGCCAACATATAAAAATATAAACATTGTTTAATGGCCGACATATGTAGGTTTGAAATGCCCATGTGGCCTATTATAGTCACTTCTTTTGGGCTTGTTTTCTTTTTTCTCTTCTTTTTTTGTCTTAAATTTTGATCCCACGATTTTGTGACCCCATTTTTTACACCCAGTGCCAATTGTCTATGTTATCCTGGGCACTACACTCCCTCTGCCAACCTAGGGAGGCCAGGGCCGAGCTCATGCCTCCTTCAATGCATGAGAGCCAACTGACCTTCTTATCACCTGACAGGGGAGAGTTTCCCCGGTTGGGTGTAGCGCGTGGAAGGAACACGTTATTCCAACCAGTTCCTTTCCCCTCCATCAGGCGCCCCGGCTGGTCAGGGGGAGGCAGTATTGTGACCAGGATTACTACATGTTTTTGTGAGGGTACCTACCTTAGGAGACACGGGGAGAACACGCAAACTCCACACAGAGAGGCCCTTTCGCCAACCCCCACCTAGGGTATGGGCACTGACTTAAGGAGGAGAGGACACGCCCCCAGCGTCCCCTGAGGGAGTCGAACCCAGGACCTTCTAGCTGTGAGGGAACAGCGCTACTGACTGCGCCAGGGCTGGAGAACATACGCCTACCAAGGGGGGGAAGGGGCTTCTCCCCAGTGATTCATCCAAGTAGTTTAAGAGTATACACGATAGCTTCATGAAAATTGGGACTTTGACAATTTTAGGTATGTTTGGTGAGGATCCAAAGGTCGGGGGCTGGTCGTGGGTTCGATCCCCACCTATGCCATGAAAAAAACCCCGCAATGAATTCAAATAAAAAATCTTTATTGTTTTAACCATCTAAATGGACCAAGAAATCGCATTTCTCACCATCACCTAACCTATTTGTACTATTTCATTATTACAATATGTAGGCAGACATTGACAAACTTTGACAGATCCTCCCTGTCTCAGCTGTTCCTCGTGTATGATTAGGGCCTGAGACTATAAAGAGGAGCTGTTGCCAGCTCTTAGTGTCTCCCCAGCAGAGCAAACCAGTTTATAAGAACCTGTGGTTATTTTGACTTTCTTTATTTCAGTTCTGATGGGCTGGTCGTAAGTATTGTTTGGCACGTTATCGGTTACAGTAGTTTAGTTTTATTTTGTTCTGGTAGTTTATGGGAGTCTGGTGAGACGAGGGGCACATAGTGCTTGGCTCACCAGACTCCCCACTTTTGAGTTGAGCCAGCCCATCACTTTACTTTGTGCAGGACTTTAGTTAGGTTTCAGTTTTGGCTCACTATTATTCATGTTGCTACAACATTCATCATTTCTTGGTGTATACAAATTAACACACTTGATGTATTTTGTATTGAAACATAAACCTTTAAACAAGTGTGAAACCTGACTGTGTTCTTTTATGTTGTAGCCCCTTGGTGTTCGAGCCAAGGTTAAAGGGGACGTTATAATGGATATTCACTGATGAGTGATGATTTTGTACCTCAGTGAAGTTAGCACCCCATATGATAAACATGAATAAAATCGTGTCATACTGTAGTGCTGGATTTGTGCTCCATTGTGCTGTACATTTTATAATTTGTGCTGGTATAATGTTTTAGGTATTTTAGAGTTAAATGTAAATCAATATTTATAAAATAAATAAATAGAACAATTGTTGCTTTTTTATCAACAATTGGGTGGGGGGGGGGGGCTCAGCATTGCTCATAACCATACAAATATTTATATAAAAATAAAAGCACAATCGTTGATTTTAACGGCACAAATTAATGAGCACAAAAGATTGAGACCATTTTTTAACCAAAAATTATGTAGAGGGCTGCAGGCTCAGCAAAGCTCTTAAACATATTACCTAACTCATTGACTGCCATGGACGAGTTAATGCGTCAAATTCTGCCAAGGCTCAGCCTGCCATGGACGAGTTTGGACAAGTTTTTTTTTTTGAGTTTGATTGGAGTTCGAGTTGAGTGTCGGTGCAAAAAAAAAGAGTGTCTGTCTGTGTCAGTAGTAGCCTACATAGTAGTTGTGAAGTCAACTTGGAAAATCCTCACTGGAGAGGAAAGGGTTAAAAACTCGGGCTGATTGACAGAGTGGCAGCTGTCTGAAACCACTCCCTATTACTAATTACTAATCAGCGTCGCTACATTATAAAGCACCGCACCTGAAAGAAGCCTGTAAACCAAACCACAGTGGAAGAGAAGGGAGAAGGAGAAGAATCCTCCACAATCCTCCATTAGACAAACAAGCGTGCGTCCTGCAACAGCGACGTCGCGCAGAACACATCAAAGCAGCACTGGTGCAGCCATAAAAAGCTGGAGGCAGCCGGTGAGAGAGGAACTGTTTGTTTGTTTAAGAGTCATACAACTTGCCGTTTGTGGCGCACGTTAGAACGTGCATTGTAGTTCAATGTCAATTGTTTGTTTGATGTCCTCAAGTTAAAGCAACATGATTGTTGATTTAAAAACGAATGTGATTTGTTTATTGATATATATAGATTGTTAGAAATAAAAACGGTTTGAATGTTGCTAAAATTCAGTCTATTATATTTGCATTTCATAGACTACATTTGTTAAAAACTGTTTAAAAACCTAATTCATAAAACGACACAAGAAAGTAAAAACAATATTCACAAGTGTTAAAAAATATAAGTAAAGCATGGATATTTGCATTTATTATTTCATGTGCATTGTATTTACAGTATTTCTTATTTTTCATTTAAGGTTTTTCACCTTACAACCTTACAACTTACAACAACTATACACTACCTGCATAAGCTGTACTGCAACAACAAAAACTAAAGTAAAGAAGAACTAAAAGGGAAACCAAAGTTGTGGTCATTGTATGAGTGAAACCCAGTTAAAACCTCCTATGGACTGTACCATCCCTTTCAAGCGGGGAAACTGCAAATATACTACATAGCTTGACAGTAGTAGATCAGTATAGCAGTTAGTAGTAGTAGTAGTTTGATCAGTAGCAGTGAGTAGTAGTTAGTTTAGTGTAGTTCAGTTTAGTTCGGCCATGCCAAATAAGCCGAAAGTCCACACCCCGTACCGGAATCGCTCCGTCAGCGGACGCTGGAGGAGACAATGCGGTTTCTTGCGACGCGTTGTGAGCTTATAGATATCGTCCCTCATGCCATTCTCGGCGCGTTGTGAGCTTGTAGATCTGCTATTTTTGGTCTGGTATTTTTGTGGGGGTCGTATTGTATAACATTTATAAAATTCCTTTGAAAATAGCAGATCTACAAGCTCACAACGTGTCGCAAGCGAAGCATTGTGAGCTTGTACAGTAGATCTGCTTTTTTTGGTGTGGTCTTTTTGTGGGGGTCCCTCGTGCCCAGAAATGTCCCTGCTGAAAAAAACAGCACAAACCAGCTTATGATGGTTGCTGGTTTTAGCTGGTTTTAGCTGGTATTAGCTGGTCTTAGGCTGGTTTAGATGGCATACCAGGCTGGACAAGCTGGTCAGGCTGGTTTGCCAGTGTAGTTGGTTAGCTGGTCACTAAGCTGGATTCTGCTGGTCTTTGCTGGTCAGCCAGCTGGCTGGCTGGACTGACCAGCCAAGCTGGTAGCTGGTCTTTGCTGGTCAAATGGGTGGACTGCCCAGCAAAGACCAGCTTACCAGCTAGACTTAGCTGGTCAGATGGCTAGACACTGGACAGACCAGCAAAGACCCAGCTTAGCAGCTGGTCAAGTTTGGTTAGATCAGTGGTTCTCAACATGTGGGTCGAGATCCCCACATGATTTGGGGGATGACAGTGAAGTGACAATTTAAGGACCTTTAAGACCTTTTTAATACCTTAAAAAAAATTACATTACTGCATCAAAAGTAATCAACAAACTATACTATAAAAAATGGTCAAACATTGGCCAAATTGTCAAATAATATCAGAAAGAGGCAAACATTTTGAAAATAGCAGATCTGCAAGCTTGAAGATCTACTATTTTCACAATAAAGTCTAAACTAAACGTAATACATCAACTCCTACATTCCAAGTGCTTATCACGGTGGGGGGTCCCAGTTCAAATATGATTATTTTGGGGGTCGCAGCCTGAAGGGGTTGAGAACCACTGGGTTAGATCACTGTTTCCCAAACAGTGGGTCGGGACCCATTTGTGGGTCATGATCACATTTTTATGGGTCACGAGGAAAGATTCCTTTTTTCCGTTTCCTACAAAAATATATTATATTATTATTTCAAAAATCAAAAATCTTAATCAATAAAAATACTAAAATAAAAAATGTATCAAAAATAATTTTATTAATACATTAAAAAATCGCCGAAATTCCATCAATTGATTAAAAAAAAACACGCCCTGAAAATAGCAGATCTACAAGCCCGGGATGCGTTGTGAGCTTGCAGATCTACTATTTTAACTAGTTTGGATCCCGGGGAGACATCATACCTGCCAACATTAGACTGTGAATATTTTCTTCCATTACAGTTGCCCCCCCCAGTATATATACAGTATATATTTATTGTATTTTTTAAATTTAATTTGACATTTCTTGTCCTTTTCTTGTGATGTGACATAAATAATATATTGAATTATAATTATTATTATTATTACATGTATATTAATTATAATAATAATAATAATTAGTATTATTATTGTTATTATGACAACATGCATCCAATAACTTATTTACTTAATATGGCAATTGGCAAATAATATGCTAGATTTATTCCAAAAGATGAACAGATCTACAGATCTACATCTGGTCGCAATTCAAAGCGTTGTGAGCTTGTAGATCTGTTGTTGTTTTTTTACACTCAATGCATTCTGGGTTGTGAACAGTGTTGCCATATCTGCTTATTATAAGCGACTTTGGGCTTGTTTTTCTGTAAAGTTGCTTGTAAATATTGGTAGTTAAGTGGGTTGCTTTTTGGGGGGCTTGTTTCTAAAGTGTAGTTATTTGGGCTTGCTTCCATTTTTGTCTCCGCCAGGCCGAAAGGCATGGCGAGAGAGTATGTTTTACCCTCCGTCCGTCCGTCCGTGTGTGTGTGTGTGTGTCCGTCCGTCCTTCTGTCTGTGATCAGCTAATCTCCGCCACCGTTGGCCCGGTCGCTGTGAAACTGCACACACACATTCCCTGGATGCCACAGCAGAACCTCTGCCCCAAATTTTTCACATGGGCCTGTTATAGCGCCACCAGGAGGCCGATTTGTGCAAAACACATTTTTGGATATTACTCCTACAGATTTTATCCAAATATCACGCAAATCGGTACACAGTATCTCTATAGTCATGTGATCAAGACGGATCTGTCCGATATTTCATATTACATCCTGATTGGCTAAGGTTGGCTTCCAAAGTTGGCAGGATTGGTCCGTTTTGAACAAAATGTCTCAAATCATGAACGCAGCGTGTGATTTCCGTGAAAATTTGCACACACATTCCCACTAGGCCAAGGACGCAATGACCCCCTTTTCACATTGCCCTGTTATAGCGCCACCATCAGGTCTAATTTAGCAAAACACATTTTTGCAACAAAATGCCTCAAATCATGAATGCACGCTCATTCCCACTAGGCAGAGGAAGAAATGCCACCCTTTTCACATTGTCCTATTATAGCGCCACCAGGAGGCCACAATAACGACGTGACCTGGCGGAGACCTGTGCTCCGAGGAGCACTTTTTCTAGTTTATTTATTGTTTAAACCAGTTCTCAAACATTTGCATGTCAAGGATGCCCAATTTAATGCATTTTTCCGCAGACCCCCATCTGTTTCAAATAATATTACAAATATATTTAACTTTTTCTTTTTGAAAATAGCAGACCTACAAGCTCACAACGTGTCCCAAATGCGACGCACTGTAGATAGGCTATTTTCAAATAGCCAATGTAGGGTTAAGGCTTATTTTCATAGACCTGGCTGCTTATTTCTCTCACAGAATCTGGCAACAGTGACTGAGAGCGGGGAGAATGAAACGCTCGAGCGACTCGAGCTGCGCTCTCACTTCTAAATAAAGTTAGACAAATTGTGTTACTTTGGTTTAATTAAAATACTTTTAATTGTTTTAATTAACATACCGTCTTCAGAGAAGATAAAAGAAAGAAGAAGAAGAAGCAGACATTTTAGGTGAGTGTTGACACACTATCTTAAAGGCATTCATTGAAAAACTCCCACCAATAATTTATGTTGGGTGGGTGTATGCCTTGCCCACGTATCCAGGTATATCACTTTTTTCACCCAGTGTTAATTTGTCTTGATAAAGGGATTTTATGACAATAATTACAAGAAATGATAGCGGGATATACAATATAATTTATAATATAGGCTACTACTAGCCTACTGCTTGCCTATGTGCCGCTCAAAACTAAATTCAGAATCTGACCTGTGTGTGTGTGTGTGTGTGTGTGTGTGGGCAGCAGAGCCAGAAGTCATTGGCTGCAGTGGCCAAAACGAATGGTTTGCAGCCATACTAAAAGAGAAAAGGAACCCAAGAAGAGAGAACCATATGTGTGAGGCCCTGATGCCCCCCCCCCCCCCCCCTTCCCACAAAGAAAAGAAAACAGCTTGAAGGTAAAGTGATATTGTCTTGTTAAATAGATCTAAATTCTGATAGTAATCATTGCTTGTTCAGTAACAGGGGTCTCCCAGACTCTCCACCTCTTTAGTAAGCCGAAAATGCATTTCCAGGTGGAATACCAAATTTAAGAATCAGAACTCATGCAATATACAGGATAAATAAGTGAAATTGGAAGTGATGTCACAAAGAAGTGGGCATACAAAATTGGAACGGGAACACAAAAATGTAGGCTAATGAATAGGTACTCTCTACTGAAATTGGCAATCCATCTGAACCCGGTTTCCTGTGCAAGTGCTGTAACTTTTTACCATTGAGCTAATAGAGCCTGCCTGCTTGCTCAGGGGATACATTGAATCTTGACCATCAGATCAAAATTCGTGTCAGATCCTGTGTCTAGGTGAGACATGACCTTTGACACGATCTAAATGTCTCAATAGAAGAGCAGGGAGACCAAATGCAACCACTACAATTGTATTGTATTAACATACTCTACCATACACATTGGACAAAATTACATTGTATTCATTAATAACAGTTAGTGCCACTTTTTGTTACTTTTTGTTAGAAAGTTAAAGTGCCACTTTAACTTTCTAACAAAAAACATCTTGTTTTATCCTAAATATATCACTTTCACTACCTTTAGAATATGGTGGAGATGCTGTTGTACCCCAAGCTATCCACGACAATGTGTAGGATATAAGTACTGTGATAATGCCAAAAGGAGCTTAAATATGATTGTCTACATTTTCAGTTGCAACTTCCTCCTCTCAGACGATTCGGCATCGGCACCTGGGATGATTGACACCAACGGTGACAAGGTATTGAAGAAACATACTCTGTAGGACAGTGGTTCTTAAAAGTGGGGTCCCCAGGGGGTTCCACAGTGTCCCCAGCTAAACTAGAAACAGTTAAGCACAAAAGCATAATTTTAAAAATAGGCAACGTGTCATGATGCATCATCGAGCTTGTAGATCAGCTATGTTTTGCTATTTCTGAACTATTTTTGAACAGTTTTGCCATTGGCATGCACAAAATAGGGATGCCAGGCGCAAAGGGTTATTTCACTACTGTTTTACCAGCTAGAATGTAATCCAATGACAATGTACTGCTATAATAATTACTTTAACTCTCCACACCTACAGTATAGACAGTTGTAGAATTCTGTACTAAATCTAATCCAACAATTAACATTCTCTATTGGAGGTCCATGGCACCAACTCTTTTCCAAATGGGGTCCACATTTAGGGGTCCTTCATTATGACTTGATCTCATAATTAGCGTGGTTGCCCTAACAGGGCACTCTCTACTGAGTACTCTACCGACTTTCTTCTTTCTTCTTTATTCTAGATAAACTTTATTTTGTCGTGCTACTCCTCCCACAGTTTTTTCCCCCCAATTTTGTGGCATGTCAAAATGATTGGCTTCATCGGGACTTCAGGGCTGAGTGTGAAATTATTAAAAAAATAATTATATCATTCGGCCACATGGTGGCGCTATAAAAGCCCACTTTACGTTTTGGCCTATAACTCTTGAACCGTAGGTCGTAGAATAAAAATCTTCCTTGGGTCATGATGCAACTCACTATATAGGCCACGCTCATTTGCGTCTGGATAGATTTTCCGCCATTTTGCATTTTCTTCAAAACACTTTTAGCTCCTTTCCCCACGTATTTTGTCCAAATCTCACAAAAATCGGTACACGTGATCTCTGGAGTCATGCACAGAAGCCTATTATTAGTTTATTATGCAAGTCTTATTAGTTTATTATGCAAGCCGTATTAAGCGTATTAATCAATCATAAAAGAAAATACTCTATTGTAATAGAATAATCGATTTTAGGGATGAAAAAATTGCCGATCTACAAGCTTGCAACTCGTTGGACACGTTGTGAGCTTGTAGATCAAAAAAGTAATCAATAGAATAATCGTGTAGAATAATTGGTAGTGGCAGCCCTACATGCATGTGTGGCAGGGGTAGATTTATCCCCCCAATTGTTGTTGTCCATTGTAGCCATCTGGCTTATTGCCTGCCCACTGCCCACCCACCTTTTCCATTCAAATGCATTTTTCCATAACTGAAACAGGGGTTTAAAAAAACCACTTCACCCCATTTTCAACTCATCTTCATATAATTGGTCCTCACCAGTGCCATCTATTAGAGAGTTATGCCAACTCCGTTCACTTCTTAGGGCCAGGTCTTCTACATAGACGTCTATTGGCGAATAGTGACAAATGCCTAAACCGGAAGTTCATGGAATGCATTGAAGTCACTATTTCCAGTTACATGAACCACGTGACCTATGCTGTTTCTGACCCCTCATTGGCGCAATTCTCTATAGAGCTCTGGTCCTCACTAATATACATTTTAAGATGGCACCATTTATGTCTACTCACTCTGTGTTTCATTGATGGGTCGTGGACAGTTTAGAAACCTGCATACCTTTGACATCATCGGTAGGCAGGTTTGGTCATTTTGAACAACATTTTTCACTTTTTTATTTGTTAATTATTAATGCAAGAACAATGGCTTCTACTTCTGCATGCAAACTTTCCAGGCAGAGACAGGCTGTAGTTTCTATTAGCTTGGAATTTCCATTGGTGATGTCACTGGTAGGCAGGTTTCTGAACTGTCCACATTCCACCAATGAGTGGCAGAACGACTAGACAGAAATGGTGCCATTGTATAATGAACATTAGCGAGAACCAGTTATATGAAGATAAGGTTGAAAATGGGTGAAAACATCACAATTCATACAACTCACCTCATGCACGTCTAAGCTAATTATATTTGTTTTATTGGTGGGGGTTCTTGTTTGTTTTCTTTCAGACTGTTTCCATTGGTGGTTGGAGGGGCAGAACATTAATGGGGAAGATCTCACAAAGAGGAAGAAGGCCATGGGGAGATACATTTCAGAAAAAAACCAGGACATCAATAGAAAGGACAAGAAATTGTGTGTCTGTGTATGGGGGGGTGATATGGGGGTAATGCGTTATAGCGCCACCAGCCGATTTTTGCTAAAACATTTTTGGCTACAACTATTGCAGATGTTTTCCAAAGATCACACAAATCGGTATACAGTATCTCCATAGTCATGTGATCAAGACGGATCTGTCCGATTTTTCATATTCTCTCACTCTTTTCCAGTCATTTGAACACTGTGTGTGTGTGTGTGTGTGTGTGTGTGTGTGTGTGTGTGTGTGTGTGTGTGTGTGTGTGTGTGTGTGTGTGTGTGTGTGTGTGTGTGTGTGTGTGTGTGTGTGTGTGTGTGTGTGTGTGTGTGTTCCTCAGGTTGAAGTTTATGAATGTATTTATTTATTTACATATTTGTTATTTGAATGTTGTTTTTTAGGTTTTTTACAAGTGTTTAATACATTATTCTTATGTATGAAATTGATACATGATTATTTATTCCTTTGTGGATCACTTTTATATAGGCTACTGTAGGCTGCTGTTTTTTAAGTATACCACGTGCTGTGGGCACCTGGCTGAAATTCACCATGATCATGCATCCTCTCCAGCAAAGTTGTTCACTGCATATCAGAATACACCTGAATACACATAAATACCAGATAGCAGCTTAAACCAGCTACCAGCTTAAACCAGCAAAACCTATCAGCTTAAGCTGGTCAACCACCAAGACAAGCTAAAACGTGTCCAAAACACACCTTAAGGTGGTCAACCACCAAGACCAGCTAAAAAGTGTCCAAAACACACCTTCAGGTGGTCAACCGCAAAGACCAGCTAAAACCAGCTGGTCCAGCTTAGGCTGGTCTGAGCTGTTTTTTTCAGCAGGGGTAGTAGGCCTACATTGGATGCTATTGGAGCAAGCTGTTCCACAATAACTCTTTAACGCCATTGACTCGAAAACGCGTCAATTGCTACTTAATCCACCCACGCCGTCGACGAGTTAGGCGCGTTTTGGGGGTTCCGTGGTTTTCCACTAGCTGACACCTTTCCGCATCTTTTGGTCTGGGTCACAAACGGTTAATCAGAAATTATGTGATCAAAACACATAAAAGCCTCCCAGGAACAGGGTTTTCTGTGGTTGTAGGTACGTGTTTTGAGCAGAGATAGACGTGAGCGGAGACAGAGAGAGTTGAGAGACAGAGAGAGATCAGACAGTTTGGTGAGATTATTGGTGAGTTTATTGGAGTTGATAGTGAAGGGAGTTGACAGAAAGAGGAGGGGAAGAGCAGATTGTGTTTGTAAAAAAAAAAAAGAAAAAGGAGGAAAAAAAGTATTTGTTTAGTTAGTTTAGTGTATGTATTTTAAAGCTTGAGATCTGAGAAGGGAGTTTGAGAGAGAGCGGTGCGAGGGGGAGATCAGAGTGAGTTAGTTTTATGTAATTGTATTTTGTAGCCTTTAGTGTGTTTGTATAGTTTATTTGTAGTTTAGTTTGATAGAGCCATGCCAAGGGCTAAGAAGCAGCTCAAACGTCCTCTCCCCGTAGCTCGTCGGCCGCCGCTACGGGCTCCATGCGGCAGTGTACCCTGGAGGAAACCATGAATTTCTGCGACAGAAAACGTCTAATACCGGAGACCGATTCCGACCTCTCTGGCGAGGATGAAGTTCGTGTCGAGAGTGGACCGGTGCACACCTCCACGTCGGAGTAGCAGAACCAGCATTTTACCCCCCGATCGCCGCAGAGAGGCCGTTGAATCGCCGTACAATTCTTCCCAGACCTCCACACTGGCCACAGACGTGGATTCTGAGGATGAATGGTGTCCGATGAGAGAGGAACCAGATCCAGGGAGGAAAGGTTCTTTCCTTGACAGTGGTAAGAACTTTATTCATTCATAGGCCTACTATTCATTCATCTGCTTTATAATTGTTCATTTTCAAACCCAATACACACAGGCGCTGTAGCCTGGTCTCCAGAGAAAACGACCCTGTGTGTGTTGGGCTTGTAAAAAAATGCATACAAATCTAAAGCTTACAACACGTCGCTTGCAGCGCCTTGTGAGCAGATCTACAAGCTCACACGCGACGCGGTGTGCGCTTGTAGATCTGCAATTTTTTTATTACACCCCGAAGTTGGAGCCCTCTGTATGCAAGCGCTTATTTATTCATTCATCTCTATTCATCAGCATCTGCTAAGATTTCGGTTATGGATCTGGGTCACAAACAGATTTTTTTTGGGTGCATGGTCTTTTTGTGAGGGTCCCTCGTGCCATTTCACACCAGAAATATAGTACATTGGATGTCCTATGCTAAAGAAAAATGTTCCACAATAGCTTGGCCCATGTCATTGGACAGTAAAATAAGCAATACGTTTTCATTACCATGAAAAAATGAATAGGGCCATGGATGTTGAGCAGGCCATAAAAATATTTTTTGGAGGGGGGAATAGACCAGGTGCCATGGGCCCCCCTCCCTGCATTTGCTTGAACTACTGTCATAACAAAGTAGATCAAAGACCTGACCTGACAAAAAAGGTCATGTCATGAAAACAACAACAACAACAACAACAATGTTTAGATCTTCATGAGGTTCTGTCAACAAGCATGTTCACTTACCTTTGATGATGTACATCAAAGGGTGGTGACCTGGGTGGAGGCATGGTAACCTATGTAGGCTACTGTATCTTTTGATGTGTGCTTATTGTAAGTAGCTTTGGAATAAGAGCATCTGCTAAATGGCAAAATTGTAAATTGATTTGATTTTGTGTCTCATATTTATAACTACCAAAATGTCACTGTGATTTAGATGAGGAGGAGGAGGAGGAGGAGTTGTCTGGTGCGAAGGCTAGTGCCAGGGCCAGTGTAGTGCCAGGGCTACTGCCAGAGCTGGTGCCTGGGCTGGTGATGCAGTTGGCTGGAGGTATTATCATTTTACCTTTTAGCATTTACATCATAAATCATGGACCAGCCTTAGACATGCTGGGAGTGTAAATCATATGATGATTTTGATCATATTTATAGCTACCAAAATGTCACTGTGGTTTTAGATGATGATGAGGAGGAGTTGGCTGGTTCCAGGGCTACTGCCAGGGCTACTGCCAGGTCTCGTGGCAGGGCTACTGCCAGGGCTCATGCTGCAGTTGGCGGAGGTATTATCATTTTACCTTTTAGCATTTACATCATAAGTCATGGACCAGCCTGAGACATGCTGGGAGTGTAAATAATGATGATTTTGATCATATTTACCAAACTATTTTATATTTTACTACTGTGATTTCAGAAGGGGGAGAAGAAGGGGGAGGAGGAGGAGTCGTCTACCTTACCACCTGTTGGCAGTGTAAAGAGAGGTAAGAAAAACGTTTTTGTGCTGAATGCAAAGTATCCATGCACCCGGGGGAGTATTACGCAAAGTACCACTCGGATCCACACTACTCACCTCACACTGAATAGAACACTACTCATGTACATTACTGAATAGAACTGTCATGTATACAAATCTTTTGAAGATGGCAGATCTACAAGTTCAAGGCGATGCGTTGTGAGCTTGTAGATCGGCTATTTTCAAATAGCCAAGTGTATGTAGGGTTGAGTAATAGTAACTATAGTTTTCAAATAATTGTAGTGGAGTAAAAGTACAATGTTTGTCTCTGAGATGTAGTGGAGTAGAAGTACAATGTTTGTCTCTGAGATGTAGTGGAGTAGAAGTAAAAGTACAATGTTTGTCTCTGAGATGTAGTGGAGTAGGAGTAAAAGTACAATGTTTGTCTCTGAGATGTAGTGGAGTAGAAGTACAATGTTTGTCTCTGAGATGTAGTGGAGTAGAAGTAAAAGTACAATGTTTGTCTCTGAGATGTAGTGGAGTAGAAGTAAAAGTACAAGGTTTGTCTCTGAGATATAGTGGAGTTAGAAGTATTGAAAATTGGAAATACTCCAGTGAAGTAAAAAAGTTGTATGCATTAGCTGTACACAAGATGTAACAATAAAGTACAACCTTGAACCTCGAATAGTATTTTGTTTTTTATATGTATACTGGAAGCAAGCTAATTATCCTTTTTCTAACTAAATGGTGATGCATAGTTTTTTACCTCTGGGTTTTGTGGACACTATTTTGTGGACTATATTGTTGTCTCCGCCAGGCCGAAAGGCATGGTGAGAGAGTATGTTTTCCACCCCGTCCGTCCGTCCGTCCGTGTGTGTGTGTGTCCGTCCGTCTGTGACCAGCTAATCTCCGGCACCGTTGTCTTGATCGCAGCGAAACTGTGCACACACACTCCCTGGATGCCAATTCAGAACCTTTAGCCCAATTTTTTCTCATGGGCCTTTTATAGCGCCACCAGGAGGCCGATTTGTGCAAAACATATTTTTTGACAGTACTCCTACAGATTTTGTCCAAAAATCACGCAAATGGGTACACAGTATCTCTATAGTCATTAAACGAAACGGGTCTTTCAGATTTCTCATATTCCATCCTGATTGGCTAAAAATGTCTTCCAAAGTTTGCAGGAGTGCTCCGTTTTGAACAAAATGCCTCAAATCATGAACACAGCATGCAATTTCCGTGAAATTTTGCACGCTCATTCCCATTAGGCTGAGGAAGAACTACCATTTGAAAATGTTCAAATCAGCCTCATGGTGGCGCTATAACAAGCCGATTCGTGTTTTTACCTATAATTGCACCGATCTGTGTAAAACTTTGTATGCACACTCCCTAGAGGTCAAGGAAAAACCTTTGTCCTGCATTTTTCACATCTGCCTTTTATAGCGCCACCAGGAGGCCGACTTATGTAAAACACATTATTTTATACTACTCCTTCCAATTTTATCCAAATTTCACGCACATCGGTACACATGATCTCTATAGTCATGTGATCACGACGGATGTGTTTAATTTCTCATATTCCATACTGATTGGCTAAGATTGACATCTAAAGTTTGCATTATTGCCTTGTTTTGAACAAAATTCCGCAAATCATGAACGCACCGTCCAATTACGCTCAAACTTTGCACGCACATTCACACTATGTTGAGGAACAAATGCCACCCTTTTAACATTGGCCTGTTGTAGCGCCACCAGCAGGTCTAATTTAGCAAAACCAATGTTTTTAACAAAATGCCTCAAATCATGAATGCAGTCAGGGTCCAATTGTCGTGCAAGGCCTAAGAACAAATGGCACCCTTTTCACATTGGCTTACCTGACCTGGCGGAGACCTGTGCTCCGAGGAGCACTTTTTCTAGTTTATATTGTTTCATGCCATTGATTGTGTGTGTGTGTGTGTGTGTGTGTGTGTGTGTGTGTGTGTGTGTGTGTGTGTGTGTGTGTGTGTGTGTGTGTGTGTGTGTGTGTGTGTGTGTGTGTGTGTGTGTGTGTGTGTGTGGTATTTGTGACACAAACAGATATGCAATAGATTTAGTGCACTGAAAGATGCACTTGGGTGTAAACTGCACAACTGCTCTTGAATATAAAACTCTGAAACCAAGCTATATTGACGATAAGTAAAGAACGGCACATGCTAGCAACAAACTTTTTTTCCTGGGTAAAGTAGACAGCCACACCTCTCTTTTGAGATATTTTGTGTAATTTTAGTCAAAACACAACACATTCTGTGAGTCTTCAAAGATAGGGCAAAATGCTCAATCTCTGGCACTGGGCTGACACTTCACAACTGATCTTTGAATGTAAAACTCTGTAAAAAAAACTAGAAAAAGTGCTCCTCGGAGCACAGGTCTCCGCCAGGTCGGGTAGGCTATTGTGGCCTCCTGGTGGCGCTATAATAGGCCAACGTGAAAAGGGTGCCATTTCTTCTTAGGCCTTGCACGACAATCAGACTGACTGCATTCATGATTTGAGGCATTTTGTTAAAAACATGTGTTTCGCTAAATTAGACCTGTTGGTGGTGCTATAACAGGCCAATGTTAAAAGGGTGGCATTTGTTCCTCAACATAGTGTGAATGTGCGTGCAAAGTTTGAGAGCAATTGGACGGTGCGTTCATGATTTGTGGAATTTTGTTCAAAACAAGCCAATAATGCAAACTTTAGATGTCAATCTTAGCCAATCAGTATGGAATATAAAAAATCAAACACATCCATAGTGATCACATGACTATAGAGATCATGTGTACCGATTTGCGTGAAATTTGGATAAAATTGGAAGGAGTAGTATAAAAAAATGTGTTTTACATAAGTCGGCCTCCTGGTGGCGCTATAAAAGGCAGATGTGAAAAATGCAGGGCAAAGGTTTTTCCTTGACCTATAGGGAGTGTGCATACAAAGTTTTACACAGATCGGTGCAATTATAGGTAAAAACACGAATCGGCCTGTTATAGCGCCACCATGAGGCTGATTTGAATATTTTCAAATGGTAGTTCTTCCTCGGCCTAATGGGAATGTGCGTGCAAAATTTCACGGAAATTGCATGCTGTGTTCATGATTTGAGGCATTTTGTTCAAAACGGAGCACTCCTGCAAACTTTGGAAGACATTTTTAGCCAATCAGGATGGAATATTAGAAATCTGAAAGACCCGTTTCGTTTAATGACAATAGAGATACTGTGTACCGATTTGCGGGATTTTGGGACAAAATCTGTAGGAGTACTGTCAAAAAATGTGTTTTGCACAAATTGGCCTCCTGGTGGCGCTATAACAGGCCCCTGTGAAAATTTTGGGGCAGAGGTTCTGCTCTGGTATCCAGGGAATGTGTGTGCACAGTTTGGCTGCGAGCAAGCCAACGGTGCCGGAGATTAGCTGTACACAGACAGATCGAATGACACACGGACACACGGACACACGGACGGACGGACAAGGGGTAAGACATACTCTCTCGCCATGCCTTTCGGCCTGGCGGAGACAATAATACTTTCTGAGGTGTTTTTTTTTTGTAATCAGTTTGATAACAACTATGGTTCACATATACCACGGACGAGAAAAATAAAAGGCTACAGAGGGATTTCTGGTCCAGAGAGCATCTTTCACTAAAAGCCTGTTTTCTCAGGTTTCCATTTCAAAAGGGGTGATTTTGCTGAAACCAAGCTATACTCAACTGGCGATAAGTAATGAACCGCACATGCTAGCAACTCACTTTTTTTTGTCAAAACACAACATATTCTGTGGGCCTTCAAAGTTAGGTAAAATGCTCAATATCTCTGGCAGTGGGCTGACCCTTTACTGAAAAACTCTGGAAGTCAAAGAGATAACTTGGCCCATGCAAAATAAGCAATACGTTACCATGTAAAAATGAAAAGAGATGAAAGGACATGCTGATCTACTAAATCATAATAAAATACATCAAAGAGAGAATGTCAGATTATGTCAACAGGATCACTCGGTTGTTGTTGTTGTCATGACCCAACCTTATAGTTCCCTTTGATGTACCCCAAAATCAAAGGGAACTATAAATCCTTTGAAAATAGATCTACAAGCTCACAATGCACTTGTAGATCTGCTATTTTTTTGGCCTGCCCAACATCCCTTTTCATTTTCAACAAAAGCATGTACAAAATTTTGTGTGCTTATTGTAAGACGGTCTGGATAAGAGCGACTGCTAATGCCGAAATTGAGTCTCAGCTGTTGTCAGATGTACGAAGTGGGGCTCCAAGGATAAATGGTTGGGGACCACTCTGTCTGTCCTACACCTCAGATTACCCAAGTTTTGGATGTTTTTTTTTTTGGTCAAAAACGGCTAAATCAGTTCTAATCAATTGGGAAAATCTTAGATTTGTTTAAATTTCCATTTGACAACATTTATTTATTAATCAAAATTATAACCATCAAAATAATAATAAAAGTAGTAAATATAAAATTTCAATATACATGTACAAAATTAACATTTAACTTTAATTATGCAATGAACAAGAAAAAAGAAATGAAGTCCTCTATAATTTTCTAAAATAGATCTACAGGCTCACAACGTCTCAAGTTGCAACGATATAGATAGATAGATAGATAGATAGATATAGTAGAGGCCCTAGGAGGGGTCCACGGGCACCCTCTTATTTTTCTAGTTTGGATTTTTGACATCCATAGGACCTCTAATATAGGGATTTTGATTATCCCAAGAAAGTGGTCCAAAGTGTGTTTTTTCCCCAATGTTTTATTACCCCTATGAGACCTGCAGGATTGCTGGCTGGAACACCGATGAGATTGTCTTTCAGAGATGCAAGATAACATGAAAACAAATGATTTATACACTTTTTTTGATAGAATACAAATGTTGTATTATTACAACAGCGGGTCTTGCAAAATACTTAAAAGTTGATAACAAATAGTACAAATACTCTTAACGCCTCAATACCAGCACCCACACATCAAATAGAGTAGTACCGTCTGAATGCCAGCGCCCACACATCAAATAGATTTGTACCGCCTGAATGACAGCACACACTCATCAAACAGAGTAGGCACCGCTTACTCACACTGGGTGTGATTTTTTTATTGCAATAATTTAATGTTATTGTTACATGTGACAATTGAGGGAGACATGGGACTATCCTAAACAACGGAGAGACTCGGAGTAGAGACACTGCTCCTTTATGTGGAAAGGAGCCAGTTAAGGTCAACTGTAACCGTTGGGTATACATTTACTGTTGACAAAACCTGTAATGTCAGTACTCAGGTACAATGTTTTATACTGACACATAATTGTTTTTCCCTCTGAAAAATATATACAAATTGATATATTTAAACAACATATTTTCTCAATTCATATCTATAGTTTGAAAGAGTATGGGTTACTTTAAAGAATCATCATCAATGTTGATGTATGACAGAACAAGCAAAACAAACTGAAATCCTTGGTCCTAGGTAGAGCACAGACCATCCCATGTAATCTCCGATATGCATGTCAGACAAGGCCGCTTATTTTCACCCAACAGTGAGGAGTTTCCCAAGGAGGATGTGACGCATGTGTACTGTAGAATGAAGAAGGTTTTAATCGTCACTGACTTATTAACTTATTAACTAACTTATTAACTTAGTGTGTAGGTTCTCACTCCTCCTCGTTCCACACCCAACTGAACAGGCCCCCTGGCCAAACTGGAGGACTGACTAGTGCAGAGATAACCCTCCCCACCTGCCTTCTTGCAAACATGGCCATTTATTTAGTTTGGAGCGCCAGGCCCAGCTGGAGAAACCATGGAGGATTTGAAACTCTTAAGTGGGGGGCAGGAACTTTGTGAACTCTGTGAACCCCGGTACCACCAGAGAACCCTATAGAGATATAAAGATTGAATTCACTCACACGCACGCACGCTCACACGCGCGTGTGTGCGTGTGTTTTCCTGCCCCCCACGCACGCACGCACACACACACACACAGAAAAAACATCACATAGATTCACCTGGGACGTATCATCAGTGCTGTAGCTAGGGGTCAACGGGTGTTTTGGGTCTCGCAACATACACCCTCGCCCGGGTGACCCAGCCGGGGTTGATCAAGCCCCGACTTACGTCCCAGTAGGTACCCACGGTCAGTCCTCTTAGGGTAAGACAGGGCAACTCAATCCACACTGCTTGCCTAAGGTAGTCCATCGTGACTGAGGATGACTTCTGCTACTATTTGTGGGTCCTTCGATGACTGTACAGTGCCATGCGAGCTGCATACTGTGGAGCAAGTGAAATCCTGACCCGATAGGGCAGGTGCAGGCTTGGCCAACTTCCTTCCTCTGACTTCAAGGAGTCAACTTGCCAGTTGGACTCCTTTTTGGCAGAGTCCAGGCCAGGAGGAGCGATCTACACTGGCATCCTCAAGGATGCAGGCCTGATGACACACACACACACACACACACACACACACACACACACACACACACACACACACACACACACACACACACACACACACAGACTTCTACGGCATGGCTCTGTATAGCGTGCGTAAGTAGATGCGTCGGTGCGTGCGTTCTTTACGCCGAGGTGCTGTGATTGCGTTGCTCCGGCAAGCCTGAAAATCTTAGTGAAATCCTGCAGTGTGTGATCATCTGTGATGCGCCATTATTGTGACCACCAGGCCGAAGGCGTGGCCTATCCGTCCCTCCGTCTTTCCATCTGTGAACAGCTAACCGTTGGCCCGATCAAAGCGAAACTGTGCATTTTTCATATCTGCCTTTTATAGAACCACCTGGAGGCAGATTTTGTTTTTATATTGCGCTTACAGATTTTGTCCAAACATCATGCAAATTGGTACAACGTATCTCTATAGTCATGTCATCAAGACAGATCTGTCCGAGTTTCAGTGTGCGATTTCCGTCAAACTTTGCACACACATTCCCACTAGGCCAAGGAAGAAATACCACCCTATATTTTTCAAATCAGCCTCAAGGTGGTGCTATAACAGGCCAATTTGTGTTTTTACCTATAACTGGACCGAGCGGGCGTGAAACTTTGCACGCACACTCCCTAGAGATCAAGACAGATCGGTCTTTAAATATTCCATCTGAGTGCCACGCTATGAGCTTGTAGATCTGGTATTTTTGAAAAATCTTGAGGATTTGTGCAAATCTTTGCTTCTGGGGGTCTCTGGAACAAAATATTTTGAGATGGGAGTCCGCGGCTAAATACATTATCTATTTGGGGGTCCTTGACATGGAAAAGTTTGAGAACCAATGCACTAGGCAGAGGAAGAAATGCCACCCTTTTCACATTGGCCTATTGTAGCGCCACCAGGAGGCCACAATATCCTTGATTCTTCTTTATTCTTCTTCTCCACTTATTCTAGTTATTATTACTAGACCATACCCGGTCGACGCATCCGTGGGGGGATATGCGCACATGATCTGGCAACCCGGGAGGCAGTTCGTCCCATAGCTGGGCAGCCCCGTAACCATGGCGACAGTGTTTGACACAAAAACGCTAATAAGAAGCTGAGATTTGGTGAAATTGAAAAACGGGCTTCACAGTTAAGTTCAGATGGTAATGGTCAATGGCTGTGTGCAAAATCAGAGCAATTGCTCCAGCCACTGAGGAGAACCGGGTAGCTTCACATACTCACCTACTCACCACTACGCCCTTGCTAGAATTATAGTATGATTATTGTCCCATTGAGATTCAACATATATTTTACATGGGAGCCCTGTTAGTAGCAGCAGTACAAAAAGTTGCAACTGACACAACATGTGTGCATGTTTAAGATAATCCAATAAAATAATCTGATAATTTTTTCCTGTTGTGTGTGAGGCAACAAGATTTCCAAATGCTTTAAGATTTTAAAACTCCTGTCTGGGACCAGCTTAAAGACGTAGCTCACCCACACTTCTTTGTTCTTTCAATTGCTCACCCCATGAAATCATGGAGAATTTGTTTTTGTTGCATTCCTGATCCTTTGACCAATATTCCAATATTTATAGTTATTTAAAGTAAATAGGAGGCCAATCTTAACATTAACAATATGATATTTAAATGATTTGCTCATAACCTGGACAGTAGCAGGCCTCCCAGTGATTACAAAGAGTTGTTTTGGAGTTTATACTTTTTGAAAATATAGTTTTACCTTGGCCTCCTATTTACTTAAAATGAATGAAATGTTGGAATATTGGATCAGAGTATTTTGGGTTAACTACCCCTTGATGGTATAGGGCTCGCTTGAATGCTTGATTTGATAGGCAAGCTGTGACAACAACCTTGGACCGTATCAGCTGTGTGAGAGAGGCTGTGTGTGCAATTATACATTACAGTGTCTGCTAATGAATGCATTTATGGTGAAATGTAATGCTGCAATGAATTGTGAAGAGTACAAGGAATGGAAATAACGTTAAGTGGACACTTTTTTATGGTCCAGTCAAGGATTAAGTGACAGTGACCACACCTACAGTGAAGCCTGTCCCGTTAAGCCAGTGCCAGACTATTTGTTGGAGCAGTTAACAACTCATAAACATCTGAATTGTGACCCTGACTACATAAACATCAAAAACTGAAGCTGTCAACTTTAGTGAAGTGTCCTCCTCAAATGGAGTGGAGTGGAACTATGAAGTAGCATACCATGGAAATACAATATTTCAGTATTGACTTTCCTTACTGACTATTAACATGTTCCAAATAAGGTATCTGACAAGACCTGCTGTAATGATTTCACCTTAATGAAGAAACCCAGTACCCCATCACCCTGCCAATTATACTATTTTTATACCATAGCCACTGGCATGGACAAAAAACACATAGCCAAGAAGCACTACCAAATATCATGCGAGTGTTGGAAGTATAATTTTACAAGATTATTAATAGATTTGAAATGGTTTTGTTTTTATGGCTAAATGGATACTATTGCAATGTCAACAGGAATTAAAGGACCTTGAAAGGCAACTCCTACATTTACTTTCTGCCGAGCATGCAATGAACACCTAATATAAGGCATGCTGAGATGGTTGACTCGGACCCATTGCAGAGGAGTTCAGAGTTCCATTTAGTGGTGAGTGAGACTTCATCTGTCCTTCATAGTCCTATAAATGTGTTAGAGATGTTAGTTATTCATAGTCGTATAAATATATCATGTTAGCTATTCATAAAAATGACTCCGTACATAGTGCCAAATAGCGACAGACATGATCCGAGGTTACAGACACTGAATGAGTTGACAGAATAATTTATGTTATATTGAACAATTTGAATGATTGATACAGTGTATGTGTTTTTACCAGGTACTTTCTTAGTCTTCATCAAGTAATTATTTGGAAGAGTACTTTTATATCTACTAGAGTTATTATTAGTTACTAAGTAACAATATTTTTACTCGAGTAGTGTTTGGCTAGACTGCCCACCTCTGAATGTAACCTTAATTCATACAATGGAATTAAAGAAGAAAGAAATCTAGCATTGCTTCAGTACAAATACAAAATTAGAAACACGGTTATAATAACAAAAAAATGACTTGGTGAAATTAAGAAGCAAAAAACAAACAAACAAATAAAAAAACAGAATGGGCAAGTATAATTTCATCCTTTCAGATGTGGAACTGATGAGATTTTTTTAAATGTGTCTCTTACAAAGTGGTGTGTGGCAAGAATGAACATTAAGATTTATACAGTCCAATCTAATTCATGATTATAAATTGTATTAAATCATCAACTAATGTTAATGTCCTCAAAATGATGTGTTTTTTCACTCATAGGGGTTGCACTCAAGATTCTACTGCTACTGGTAGTGGGGAAAAGTGAGTGTTCATAATTTTTCTAATAAACCTACAATAAGCTATAACAATAAAAAATAGTCCTGCAATGATCTACTAAGATCTCAAGTCAGCAAAGAAATCAAGACCATCTATTTGTCTGTCTACAGAAAGCCGCCACCATGAGTACGGACGCAGAGATGGAGCAGTATGGCAAGGCCGCCATTTATCTCCGTAAGCCAGAGAGGGAGAGAATGGAGGCTCAAGCTATGCCCTTTGATGCCAAAACCGCAGCATATGTGGCTGATGCTAAGGAGCTGTACCTCAAGTGTAAAATTATAAAGAAGGACGGTGACAAAGTCACTGTGGAAACGCTCTTGGATAAGGTGGTAAGTAGAGGTGTATCTAAAATCAAATAGTGGAACAGTACAACTGTAATCACAATACATTATGGAGTTGTGCTTTTTTTTCTTTTTTAGGAAAGAACTGTAAAGGAGGCTGATGTCTCCCCTATGAACCCTCCCAAGTATGACAAAATTGAGGACATGGCCATGATGACCCACCTCAGTGAAGCCACTGTGCTGTATAACCTCAAAGAGCGTTATGCAGCATGGATGATCTATGTAAGGTTTTCTGCATACTGAGAACAGTACAGTATTGCATCTGTCGATAGCAAAGAAAGAAAAATACAGTGTACAAGTTATATCATCAAGTGAAAAACATAGAAAAATTAATGCAAACAAACGCTTCTGAAGTTAACTTGCTCATTAGTTGATGCCACTTGAAACTCGTGACTGTAATCCCAGCTCTAGTGATCTGTTGTCCCAGATATGTGGCATGCTCAGTGCTATGTTGTATGATAATGTTCTCTCTCTTCTCCCCTTCAGACCTACTCTGGCTTGTTTTGTGCAACTGTGAACCCCTACAAGTGGCTCCCAGTGTACGACCAGGACGTTGTAAATGCCTACAGAGGCAAGAAGCGTATTGAGGCTCCACCCCACATCTTCTCTGTCTCTGACAACGCCTATCAGTTCATGCTGATGGGTACGTACTACTCAGGACAATGTAAAAACAATAATATAACTATAATGGTTTTGTGGTGTATCCATGACTAAAAGTTTGCTTTACATTTTACAGATAAAGAGAACCAGTCTGTCCTGATCACGTAAGTTTCCCATCTACTAGGCTTTAAAAAAAGAACATTGTACACAAATTCACTAACTGCATTTCTCTGAATATGTTTATTTATAATCAGTGGAGAATCCGGTGCTGGAAAGACTGTGAACACCAAGCGTGTCATCCAATACTTTGCAACAGCTAGTTCTGGTGAGGGGAAATCGGCGGCCGATAGCGGTAAAATCAAGGTATATGTACAGGTTTTTAACTTCAACATATACATGTTTTTGAACATAAAGCATTTGTATGCAATATTATATAGCAATTCAATGTACAAGAATTCTGACCAAATTTTCAATTGGGCGATGTCTAAAACATTCTAGGGGTCATTGGAGGATCAGATTATTGCAGCCAATCCCTTGCTGGAGGCCTATGGTAATGCCAAGACTGTGAGGAATGACAACTCCTCTCGCTTTGTAAGTGTAAATAATTTTATGAGAAAACCTGCAATAATTCCACAATGTGATGCAAGAGGGATGCAACAAATTGTGCTTTATCAAACAGGGTAAATTCATCAGAATCCATTTCGGCACAACGGGTAAACTGGCCAGTGCTGATATTGAGACATGTAAGTATGAAGTTCACAGATGATAAATTATACATGCCTTCATTTGAGGATTACATTTTGAGTTATGTATAACCCATATAGATTATTATTATTATTTATTTTATTTTATTATTATTATTACTAATATTACCCATATAGAATAGTATTATTATTATAACACTAATAATTATTATTATTAATATGAGTTATGTGCAACCCATATAGATCTGCTGGAGAAGTCCAGAGTGACCTACCAGCTTCCTGCAGAGAGAGGTTACCACATCTTTTTCCAGATGATGACCAACCACAAACCTGAGATTATTGGTAAATGGAATTACTGATGATGCAGCGAGAACATAAATTAATGAATAAAAACACATGATCACCCTTTTTTAATCACTTTTAAGAAATGTGTCTGATCACCTCCAACCCCTACGACTTCCCGTTGATCAGCATGGGTGTGATCACTGTGGCCAGCATTAACGACAAAGAGGAGCTGGACGCTACGGATGTCAGTAAACATTATTTTAATATTCTAAGACTCACTGTGCACTGCAGTGCTCTGCAAAATGTATTTTCTAAAGCAGTGGTTCTCAAAGTTTTCAGGCCTTGACCCCCCAAAAAAATCCTATTTGAACTGGGGACCCCCCACCCTGACAAGCCCTTGGAATGGTAGCAGTTGAGGCATTATATTTAGTTTGACTCTGTTTCACAGATTTGTGAAAATAGCCGATCTACATGTTTTCAAATTTTTCTTAGGTAATATTTGTCATTTTTTATAGTATAGTTTGTTGATTACTTTTGACACAGTAATGGTCTTAAGTAAAAGGTCTTAAAAATCCTTAAATTGTCACTTTAGAAATGTGCAGATACCCTGTATACACATACTGTCTGTTAATCTAATGCTTAATCTCAATCTTTTGAATACATCTGCTGCTTATCAGGATGCTATTGACATCCTGGGCTTCGACAATGAGCAGAAACAGTACATTTACAAGTTCACCGGTGCAGTGATGCATCATGGGGTCATGAAGTTCAAACAGAAGCAGCGTGAGGAACAGGCTGAGCCTGATGGCACAGAGGGTAAGCTGCATATTGAACTAAGGAATGAAAATAATGCATACTTTGTCACAATTACTATGTCTATGCATTTGACGTATTACCTTGTGCTTACCTTGCCTACTGTTAATCGCTCTCTGGATTAAATGCCTAAATTGTAAATTGCAAATTGTATAAACATTTCAGAGGCTGACAAGATTAGCTACCTGTTGGGTATAAACTCAGCAGAGATGCTTAAGGCGTATTGCTACCCCAGAGTGAAAGTTGGAAACGAGTATGTCACTAAGGGACAGACTGTGCCACAGGTGAGTAAATTACATTATTTCCATGTTCTGATTTCATACACACTTTATATTCTCAACACAGCATGCCATTAGAACTCTAATATATTTTTGAGTTGTGTTCAGATCATCTTCTGTAAAAACACCCGGGACAGACTCTTCTCCCTTCTGGCTCCCAAACTGTGGAACAAACTCCCCATTGCAGACTCACTCCCAATCTTCCGCCGTAATCTGAAGACTCACCTCTTCAGACTCCATAGCCCGTAGAACTTGCCGTAGAACTTGCCCTAGCCTTGATGACCTTGCAGGCTTATGCAAAGGCTAAATGTAATTTCGATGGCATGTTATGTAGACAGATAACAGGTTAATCTGTAGACCTGGCATCCAAGTGTATAGTGTCAATGTGCAGATTATAGATTGTTTTAGATTATAATGTTTAGACTGATGATAGGTTCTTGGTTTACCTAAAATCCTAGATTACTAATGCAATGCATTTGATGCATTACCTTGTGTTTTCCTTGCTTACTGTAAATCACTCTGGATTAGGAGCGTCTGCTAAATGCCTAAATTGTAAATTGTGTAATTCACACCCCTACTAATAACGTTCCTATTTCCATAGGTAATGAACTCAGTTGGTGCCTTGGCCAAGTCCCTCTATGAGAAGGAGTTCTTCTGGATGGTCGTTAGGATCAATGAGATGCTGGACACCAAGCAGCAGAGAAACTACTACATTGGTGTGCTGGACATCGCTGGTTTTGAAATCTTTGATGTAAGCATGGACTTGTTTTAAGTGGGAGACTTAT
This sequence comes from Gymnoscopelus microlampas, assembly GCF_963454915.1. Classification (NCBI taxonomy): domain Eukaryota; kingdom Metazoa; phylum Chordata; class Actinopteri; order Myctophiformes; family Myctophidae; genus Gymnoscopelus; species Gymnoscopelus microlampas. Next base: position 3,807,766 of record NC_139951.1, read on the forward strand.
TATTTTTGTCACAATTACAAGAAATTGGGCTAATGATATTTCCACTCACAGTTCAACACCCTGGAGCAGCTGTGCATCAACTTCACCAATGAGAAACTGCAACAGTTTTTCAACCACACCATGTTTGTTCTGGAGCAAGAAGAGTACAAGAAGGAAGGAATTCCCTGGGATCTCATTGACTTTGGCATGGACTTGGCTGTCTGCATTGAGCTAATTGAGAAGGTATTATTATATTTTATTACATGGCTTGGTTGGATGCTTAATTCTGATTGGTCAATCACTGAATTCAGCGGTGTGTTATTTCGGGATAATGACCGATGAGCTCAATAACTGACCGTTGTCTAATCAAAGGCTCAGAGCACCTGCGCTAGTTGATTTTGTGCCGTACCAGCCATGTAAACAAACATGCGATGCCATTTACAGCTAAACATTGATCTCAAGAATGTTTTTGAAAACATTTGAAGCGAGAAATAGACAATGCAGTAACCGAAAATGTATTCTGTTTGATCGACACTTCCTTGTTTTCCAAGGCGACTGTGTCCGCATGGCGTAACACTTATAGAATACTTTTGTTACCGTAAGCAAGGACATACTTTGTTTTCTTGTTACTTTTGGGTCATTTTTTAAATGTATTTATTAAAGGGAAATTTTGCCTCACGGTTTTCTTACCTTTTCTATGATGTTATATGATATCCTAGGATGAGTGGTACAGTAGAAAAATGTCATAACTCCATCACGGGTCCGTGAGATTTGACGTTCATAGTGACAGAACACTATGAAACGGGATTATCTTGAATGCGCCCCACCGGAAGTCTTGCTTCCCTTTAAGCAGCCATGTAATAAGCGGGATATTTTATGTTGCCTAGAGGACGGGCGGGTGGACGGAGGTCACAAATGTAACATACGGACCTGCGAGGCGCACCGTTGCTCGGATCCGCACCAAACTTGGCACCAACACTTGGCACCAACACTGGTCAGGGGTCTGCCATCAGAATAGACACAACAGAGATCACGTGTGGCACCCAGTGGGTGCCACAAGCGCAACATTGCCCCGCCTCCTCTGTATTCCTATTGGCTGGAGTTTAAACAGCCATAACTCCAGTTCCCAGCGTGCTTAACGCCCCAAACTTGGTAGGTGCTCTTAGGTGGCCAATATGGACAGGCTGTAATTGCTTAAGCCCTGTCCCCCTCTGTGTTCCTATTGGCTGGGCTTTAAAGAACAATTATTATTATACTATTTATACTTATATAAATTAAATAAATAAATACTTATATAATTATACTATTAAATATATTATCATGGACTTGGCTGTCTACATTGAGCTCATTGAGAAGGTATACAATTATTTTGTGCGTTAATAGTTTTTGTCATTGCATTGATTTGTCTTTTTTGTCTCCTTTACAAAGCCCTTGGGCATCTTCTCCATCCTTGAAGAGCAGTGCATGTTCCCAAAGTCTTCAGACAAAACGTTTGCTGAAAAGTTGCTTGACCAGCATCTTGGGAAGAACAAGGCCTTTGAGAAGCCCAAGCCTGCCAAAGGCAAGGGTGAGGCCCACTTCTCCCTGGTTCACTACGCTGGAACTGTGGACTACAGCATCACTGGCTGGCTTGAGAAGAACAAGGACCCCCTGAACGACTCTGTCATTCAGCTGTTCCAAAAGTCTTCAGTTAAACTGCTGCCTGTGTTCTATCCTCCTCCCGAGCCTGAAGGTATGTTTGTTAATATAATAATATGATATAATGTGTTCTATCCTCCTCCTGAGTCTGAAGGTATGTTTATGTTAATTAATTAATATAATAATAATATAACGTGTTCTATCCCCCACCTGAGCCTAATAATATAAACACTCCGAATCTGACAAGAAGGGAGGAATATTCATTCTGTATAACAAAAAATACAATGTCTGTTGACTTTAACAAAGAAAAGGAGGGATGCGGGATCCACTCATGATTCTAAAAAATATACACAGATACGACAAAGAAGGGAGGCAAGAAGAAGGGTGGTTCCATGCAGACTGTGTCTAGTGCTTTCAGAGTAAGAATATTTATTTATCAACATTATATTCCTGTAAGATTGAAGCATTATTATTATCAACATTATATCAACGTAAGAAATAGGAATGTGTTTTCATGTTGGAATTTAACAATTTCTGTATCACATGATGTGAGCTTGTAGAGCAGCTATCTTTGAATGGTTGAAGTTTAAAATAGAAAAATCTAAATCTGTAAAGTAACTAGTATCTAAAGAGTTCAAATAATTCTTGTGGAGGCAAAAGTACAATATCGTATGACATTTTACTAATAATAAGCCTAATTGTCTCAATAGGCGAACTTGGGGATGCTGATGACCAACCTGAGGAGCACTCATCCTCACTTTGTGCGTTGCCTGATTCCCAACGAGTCCAAGACTCCAGGTAAACACTGAACATAAATATTTAAACAATGACTGTGAGGTGGCCATTAAACACAAATTTGGCCATTGTGTAACTATTTTGTCCTAATAATAATGAAGCAACATCTTTACAGGCCTGATGGAGAACTTCCTGGTCATCCACCAGCTGAGGTGTAACGGTGTGCTGGAGGGCATCAGGATTTGTACAAAGGGCTTCCCAAGCAGAATCCCCTATGCTGACTTCAAGCAGAGGTATTCATTCCTTTTTCCAGCAACTTTTAGTTCCACACCTATTAACACAAAATGACCCACTTTTACAAAACAGGTACAAAGTACTGAATGTCAGCACAAAATGACCATGAACTTTAAAAAAACAGGTACAAAGTACTGAATGCCAGCGCATGTCCCGATGGCGCGTTCATGGACAACAAGAAAGCCTCTGAGAAGCTTCTTGGGTCCATTGCCGTACCTCATGATGAGTACAAGTTTGGACACACCAAGGTAAACACACTCCCAATCTGGTTTAACATTATCCAGAGAGGACTAAAAGTAGATTTTACTTTTTTTAGTTGCTCAATGCTCAGTGTTTGTAACACTGTATTCAGGTGTTCTTCAAAGCTGGTCTGCTGGGTGTCCTGGAAGAGATGCGAGATGAAAAGCTGTTTGCTCTGGTCACAATGACTCAGGCTCTCGGACGAGCTTACGTCATGAGGAAGGAGTTTGTCAAGATGATGGTTAGGAGGTAATATGAAAACATCAATTCAATATTAAGTACAATTTGTAAGTAAACGTTGTCATTGCTGTTCAATAAAACAAAAGTAAAATGTCAAATCATTATAATAAAAATAGCAAAAATTGCCAAGGAAGCTTTTGATGACGGTGGGAAGGAAAAACACTCCCCTTAAACAGGAGAAGAAACCTTGAGCAGATACAGGTTCTAGGACGGGTGGCCATCTGCATTTACCTTCCCGGGGGTTAACAACAATAATACCAACAGCAATAATAACGACAACAACAGAAACAACTAGACACAATAATAACAGCTTTAATAACAGCCTGTATTACATGGAAACCCTCGATCTTCAGCTAAATCATGATCCACTGAAACCGTTTTTCACAGAGAGGCCATTTACACCATCCAGTTCAACGTGCGCTCATTCTGCAATGTGAAAAACTGGCCATGGATGGCGCTGTACTTCAAGATCAAGCCTCTCCTGCAGAGCGCTGAGACAGAGAAGGAGCTGCAGAACATGAAGGAGAACTATGAGAAGATGAAGACTGACCTGGCTGCTGCCCTGGCCACGAAGAAGACGCTGGAAGAGAAAATGGTGTCTCTGGTGCAGGAGAAGAATAACCTTGCACAGTCGGCGGCATCAGTAAGTAACTACAGTTGTACAGGAAATGTTGCTAATATTTCATATGGTTTATCATCTTTTATCTAATGTAGAATGTTGATGTAGACCATGGCAGAGAATGTCTGGTGGTCGAACGGCTGTTGGCATCGTTGTATAGCTACATGGCTACCAACACAAAGGCCTGACCCGATTTGTCGTTCTTCTGAGGGGGAGGTTGAGTCTTTATATGCCACTGCTCCTCACCCAGGCACTACTATACGATAGAGCCTGCCTTTTTCACCAGCTTGTTCAGTCAGTTAATGTCCGCCGTGTTAAAGCCCCCCCCCCCCCCAGGAAGCAGCTGCAAAACAAATCTCATATATGTCACCCAGAACAAATGCTGCAACACGTTCCCTCACTTATCTTTTTTATTGACAACCAGGGAGATGAAGCATTGAATGATGCTGAGGAGAGATGTGAAGGTCTTATTAAAAGTAAGATCCAGTTGGAGGCAAAGGTCAAAGAGACGACTGAGAGACTGGAGGACGAGGAGGAGATCAATGCTGAACTGACTGCCAAGAAGAGGAAGCTGGAAGATGAATGCTCTGAGCTCAAGAAGGACATTGATGACCTGGAGCTCACCCTGGCCAAAGTGGAGAAGGAGAAACACGCCACGGAAAACAAGGTTCAACATTATACACTCTAGCCGTCTTATGAAGTTATAGAACAATAATGATCCATTCATGATTACACACTCAAGCCGTCCTATCAAGTTATAGAACAATAATGATCCATTCATTCATGTTATTCAGGTGAAGAACCTGACTGAGGAGATGGCCTCTCAGGAAGAAGGTCTTGCTAAGCTGACCAAGGAAAAGAAGGCCCTCCAAGAGGCACATCAGCAGACTCTTGATGACCTGCAGGCAGAGGAAGACAAAGTCAACACTCTGACCAAGGCCAAGACCAAGCTGGAGCAGCAAGTTGACGATGTGAGTTCATAAAGTCAATTGGCTGTTTTGAACATATACGGTATGTATATTGTGGTACTGAATAATAAGACAAATATATTGGTGTGCAGTTGGAGGGTTCTCTGGAGCAAGAGAAGAAGCTCCGCATGGACCTTGAGAGAGCCAAGAGAAAGCTTGAGGGTGATCTGAAACTGGCCCAGGAATCCATCATGGATCTGGAGAATGACAAGCAGCAGTCTGATGAGAAGATAAAGAAGTAATATGGACCACAATATGAATAATTGATATTGTTATTTTTATTCATATTATGTATTATTAATATGAAATGTCATGGATAGAATCTACCACTATACTACGATGTACTGTATTCCACAGGAAGGACTTTGAAGTAAGCCAGCTTCTGAGTAAGATTGAGGATGAGCAATCTTTGGGGGCCCAGCTGCAGAAGAAGATCAAAGAACTCCAGGTTTTTCTTTTTCCATCTTCTTCAAATTAATTGATAATAAGTAAGTGTAAATTAGGATTTTAATATGTTCATTAATTTGAAAGGCTCGTATTGAAGAACTGGAGGAGGAGATCGAGGCAGAGCGTGCCGCTCGTGCCAAGGTTGAGAAGCAGAGAGCTGACCTCTCCAGGGAACTTGAGGAGATCAGCGAGAGGCTGGAGGAGGCCGGTGGAGCCACTGCTAGTCAGATCGAGATGAATAAGAAGCGTGAGGCTGAGTTCCAGAAGCTGCGTCGTGACCTCGAAGAGTCCACCCTGCAGCATGAAGCCACTGCTTCTGGTCTCCGTAAGAAACAGGCGGACAGCGTTGCAGAGCTAGGCGAGCAGATCGACAACCTCCAGCGTGTCAAGCAGAAACTGGAGAAGGAGAAGAGTGAATACAAGATGGAGATCGATGACCTGTCCAGCAACATGGAAGCTGTTGCTAAGGCAAAGGTAGAATAGAATGCTTGTGTGCAATTCTTGACAAATACAATAATTACTAAAACAAGGGAATACATTGTAGGTTTACTTCAGTGATTTAATATGTCCAATGTTAATCAACAGGGAAATCTTGAGAAGATGTGCCGCACCCTTGAGGACCAACTCAGTGAAATCAAGGCCAAGAGTGATGAGAATGTTCGCCAGTTAAATGATATTGGAGCTCAGAGAGCAAGACTGTTGACGGAAAATGGTAAATGTTCATCGTAAAGTCTACTAGCCTAAATGGTTTGTCAACGTTACTTGAGCAAATTCCATAATTAGAGATAATGCTTTGATCAGCAGTCATCCCAGGAATTTAAGGAATATATATTCAACACAGATTATTTAAATGTTTGAAACTAATATTCAAATTTCTATCAAGGTGAGTTTGCTCGTCAACTTGAGGAGAAAGAAGGTCTCGTCTCTCAGCTCACCAGAGGCAAGCAGGCCTTCACCCAACAGATTGAGGAGTTGAAGAGACACGTTGAAGAGGAGGTTAACACATCCACTGCCAGGCCCGTAGTCCTACGGGCCGTTAAATCCAACCGTTAACTGCCGTTCCCGTAGCCCGTAGTCCCGTAGTTTTCCCATGTTAAATCGTGCAGGTGCAGATTCCGGATTTTTTTTGCACTTCCGGTCTCGAAGTGGGCGGACCGGAAACGAAATAATACTGTTTCCGGTTTTTCTCCCGCCTCCGTTTCCTGTCTAGCGGTCAACTTTGGACGCCATTATCTCTGGCTTGTTGTTTTTCTCACCGCATCCACCATTTTAGCGTTTTCCTCTCGTTCTCCAGAATGCAGTGTCGGATCGCCGCACGGTTTTCAGCGTTTTGTTCGGTCGGGTCCCGTGTTTGTGTCGAACCAAATGAACGCGGATTTTAAACGGATTTAGCGGGGCCTATGACGGAATCAAAAAAACAAAAAAGGTAAGAAATTGCTTGGCACTACGATGGACGTTCTGAGATTAGCCGATGGCAGTCAATGTGTTAAGGTAAGGAACAGCTTTTTTTTTTTACAAATAGGCTTATAGTTGTCTTTTTGTAATTGTATCCAGCTGACATTACTTTGTCATTTTTCTTTTGACAGGCAAAGAATGCCCTTGCCCATGCTGTGCAATCAGCTCGCCATGACTGTGACCTTCTGAGGGAGCAGTTTGAGGAGGAGCAGGAGGCCAAGGCCGAGCTGCAGCGTGGCATGTCCAAGGCCAATGCTGAGGTGTGTCAGTGGAGGAGCAAGTATGAGACTGATGCTGTCCAACGCACTGAGGAGCTGGAGGAAGCTAAGTAAGTGATCAGTGTTTTTACAACATCAGGTACCACTCACTATACAAAATATTGCTCAAAATAATTTGATTCCATTCAAAACTGATCAACAGGAAGAAGCTCGCCCAGCGTCTTCAGGAAGCTGAGGAGCAAATCGAGGTTGTGAATTCCAAGTGCGCCTCTCTGGAGAAAACCAAACAGAGACTCCAGGGTGAAGTGGAAGACCTCATGATTGATGTGGAGAGGGCCAATGGTTTGGCTGCCAACCTTGACAAGAAACAGAGAAACTTTGATAAGGTGCTTTGACATACATTATTTTACAACAAAATCATTCTTGCCTCCTTAAACTGGGGTAAATGACACATTTTGTTACAAATGCTGTGCAGGTCTTGGCAGATTGGAAGCAGAAATATGAAGAGGGCCAGGCCGAGCTGGAGGGAGCTCAGAAAGAGGCTCGTTCTCTCAGCACTGAGATGTTTAAAATGAAGAATTCCTATGAGGAGTCTCTGGACCACCTGGAGACCATGAAGCGTGAAAACAAGAACCTGCAACGTGAGTTTTATTTTTTAATAACAGTAAAAAAAAGAAAAATCATTACATATTCAAGATCAAGCTACAACTTTATTCAAATGCAAATACAAATACAAAATAGTTGCTGATTGAAAAGTTCCTCATTCATTGTTTTCAATCAACTGCAGAGGAGATCTCAGACCTGACTGAACAGATTGGTGAGACTGGAAAGAGCATCCATGAGCTGGAGAAATCCAAGAAACAGACGGAGACAGAGAAGTCAGAGATCCAGACAGCCCTGGAGGAAGCTGAGGTAAATCTTTTAGGTTCTACTTGTCTATATCTTAGATTTCTTTCAATAAGTTTTATGTTCTGACAGTTTAGCAGTATATGATTGATGTTACATTAAAAGGTCCTACAACCTTTTGATCCTGTATTACATTTTAGGGTACTCTGGAGCACGAGGAGTCCAAGATTCTTCGTGTCCAGCTGGAGCTCAACCAGATCAAGGGTGAGGTTGACCGGAAGCTGGCAGAGAAGGACGAAGAGATGGAGGGGATCAAGAGGAACAGCCAGAGGGTGATTGACTCCATGCAGAATAATCTGGACTCTGAGGTCAGGAGCAGAAACGATGCCCTGAGAATCAAGAAGAAGATGGAGGGAGACCTGAACGAGATGGAGGTTCAGCTGAGCCATGCCAACCGCCAGGCTGCTGAGTCCCAGAAGCAGCTGAGGAACGTCCAGGGAACGCTTAAGGTGCAAAATATATTAGTTAGACACATATTCAAACAACGGAACTGCACTGAACAAGTCACATTCTGATGTTTCTCTTAACGTGACCACCTCAAATGTGATTTATTTTAGGATGCCCAACTGCACCTTGACGATGCTGTCAGAGGCCAAGAAGATGTGAAGGAGCAAGCTGGCATGGTGGAGCGTAGGAATGGCCTCATGGTTTCTGAGATCGAGGAGCTGAGAGTGGCTCTGGAACAGACAGAGAGAGGCCGCAAAGTGGCTGAACAAGAACTAGTGGATGCTAGTGAACGCGCTGGCCTGTTGCACTCCCAAGTAAGTCAATGGAAAAACTCTCAACATATTTAACATACAAGTCATGCATACTTGCATTGCTAAACTGAATCTTTATTTTAGAACACAAGCCTTCTGGGCACCAAGAAGAAACTTGAGAGTGACCTGATCCAGGTCCAAGGCGAAGTGGATGACAGTGTTCAAGAAGCAAGGAATGCTGAGGAGAAGGCAAAGAAAGCCATCACAGATGTAAGTTAGGATGACTGCCCCTTATCCAATATACCAGGACAATTAGACATCCTTTGGCATGCTTGATATAACCATCGCTATTTTCAGACTTTATACCAGAAATAATGTGCTCAGGGAGACAAATAACATTCTGAACCCAGCATTCCGAGGTGCTGGCTTCAGACAGATGTTTCAGAATGCTACACTGCAGACTGAACTGGTAGTCTGCACTGAATGTATTCACTTATTCAAAGATATTAACCTAGTTTGTTTCCTTCTGGACACTAGTATCTGTTTATTACCTTATTATGACCTCTTTATTTTCACTTAATTAATTATTTTCTCACAGTCAATATGTGAATTTATATAAGTATAATCTGTTCCATGTTTGTATTTTTGTATTGGCTTGGATTTTCTTGGCAAGTGTGATAAAGCGGCATATGTTTTTCCTTGCTGGACAATGAAGTATATTTTTATCTTAACAAAAATTACTTTCCAGGCTTCTATGATGGCCGAGGAGCTTAAGAAAGAGCAGGACACTAGTTCTCACCTGGAGAGGATGAAGAAGAACCTGGAGGTCACAGTCAAGGACCTGCAGCACCGTCTGGACGAGGCGGAGAACCTGGCTATGAAGGGAGGCAAGAAGCAGCTCCAGAAACTGGAGTCTAGGGTAAGATGTAATCTACTTCAACACGGCTTATAGTCAATGAAATAAGAAGAAATCATTTCATTGTGCATCATTCCATTGCGAAGGTGCGTGAACTGGAGGGAGAGGTCGAAGGAGCACAGAGAGGCGGAGCAGACGCTATTAAAGGTGTCCGCAAGTACGAGAGGAGAGTGAAGGAGCTGACATACCAGGTACTGTATATCATGTTCATTTAAATAACCATCATGCCACTGATTCAATTAATAGATTGCATGAACATACAACTGATGTTATAAATTCACTCTCACTTCAGACTGAAGAGGACAAGAAGAATCTTGGCAGGCTTCAGGATCTGGTAGACAAACTGCAGATGAAGGTGAAGGGCTACAAGAGGCAGGCTGAGGAAGCGGTAAGACAAAGACACATCTTTAGTTCTGGTCGCCATCGGCATAGGGTTGTTGTTATAGTTTAACTAATGGAATAACTGAAGGTATAATAGGAATCAGTTATATAATGTCAATATGACCAACAGCAGAGCATTCTTCAGTGTCTATCTTGCTACTTTCCACAAGCGGCACATGTAATCTCTAGCTTGCCATGCTTCTGCAGTATACTGTAACATGGGTGCTGAAAGGAAAAGCATGCACATGCTGTAGACGCAGGCAGTGTGTTTCAGGCATAATGGTAAAAGTACATTTCCAAAATGGACTACAGAAAGCAATAGATTTTGTTTCCTATAACCTGCAATTTTTGGCTCGGGGTGCCGAACAAGAACAAGAAAACAGCCATGATTGTGCCAATAAGAACCTGTCAAGGCTCACTCATAAACATGCTACATGGGCCACTGTATTTGTCACAACCACACATTACAATTTCCTGAACTTTTCTTCTTTGGACTATTATTGCAAGATGTTCTTTTCAAATATTGAGGCTTTGAACCATCTCTATCATATTGTAGGAGGAAGCAGCCAACGTTCACCTGTCCAAGTGCAGAAAGGTTCAGAATGAGCTGGAGGAGGCTGAAGAGCGTGCTGACATCGCTGAAGTCCAGGTCAACAAGATGAGAGCCAAAAGTCGTGACTCCAAGGTAATACATGTTCAATAAGAAGGTTCATTATTTTGACTATCTTTAACTAAGATTCAACTGAAAATGTATGTTGAATATCTAAAATTATATTCTTTACTTTTGTTACAGGGAAAAGAAGCTGCTGAATAAGTTCTACAATTCAAGTCACCGTACAAAGGCATAAAATATGACCCATTGTATTCAATAAAAGTGCATGGTAACAAAAGTATTTTGTTGTTTCTTGTATTCATTACTTAGTCTTGTCAATACTTTTTATTGTATGGTTTGAATTCTGGGTCCAACTCACATGTCCACTATACCATTTTATAAACATAAACAAATGAATATGTATATTATCATATGAATTATGATGTTTAAAGCAGGTCAAAACGGAATCCATTCTTTTTTGGTCCAGAATTAACCTCTGCAAGGCCAACGACTTCACAGTCAAAGTGGGTGACAATGTTATCACAAAGAAAGAAGAAATGACCTACCTGAGTTGTAAAGAAGAACAAGATTTTTGAGCAGGATCTCCTCGTTGGTCAGTAGGAATACACTGAGGGCACTAGCTGGAGCACTCATCCAATGTCATTTTGACTATATGCATGTACCTCATGGTAGTTTAATCCCCACCTGTACCCCGCTCCTGTGTATACGGTGGACACTTCGCTCTAGGTCCGTGAAGAGTGGTTTTCGATGTACAATGACCACACAACACATCAGACGACACAATATGCTTTGGTTGGGTAACCACTTGGCACCCTTTTAGTGTTTGTAGCAATTGCAGTAGTGCACATGAAATTACAATATCAAACAATGGTACATTACCCGGCATAAATGAACAATATTTTTTTTCTCCCGCCGTAGAGATGGTGACATTACCTTAAGACAGGGGTAGGTTCTCAAACTGTTTAATACCACAACCCCATATTTTGTTATTACTACAATTATTTGAAAACTCTAGTTGCTAGTTACTTTGTAGATTTAGATTATTATTACAAAACTTACATTAACCACTTCACCCCTATTTACATTTTGTCCGTTCGAAAATAGGCGATCTACAAGCTCACACATCTTGTAGATCTGCTATTTTCAAAAGATGTCATATATTTGAAAACTTGTGATATGGGACATTCTGCATAATGAGTATAGCCTACGTTCTAGTTTGGGTACATTTAGATGGTACATTTAGATACCAATATTTTTGTACTTTTACTTAAGTATATTTTCATTCTGGACTTTTACTTGTAACAGAGTATTTCTAGATGTTATTGCAGTTGATACTTTTACTTGAGTAAAAAATGTGAATGCTTTTTCCACTGACTCCATGTCCAACCACAAGGTTATTGCCAGGGACCACCATATAATATTTGTGGTGTTAAAATGTTCGCAAAAACATTCCAAGTTTTTCACATTTTGTCAAACGTTTTTGAAAATAGCAGATCTACAAGCTCACAACGCGTCATGATGCGACACATTGCGGATATTTTCATAATAGCTGATGTAGGCTATATAGGGTTAAAGTGGTTAAACTGCTGGGGGCCCCCTGGAACACTCCCAAGGACCCCTGACAGTGATGCACTGACCGTATGCACAAATGTCCCTTACTGTATGTTGTAGTAGTAGGAGGTCACTCACTGTATCTATCTACGTTATCGTTTAATGTTCTCTCATGTAACACACACACTCACATCGGATAATATGTTATCCAATTAATTCTTGTTTTTCCTTTGCTGTTCCTCATGGACATACTTGTGGATTATACTAGTGTCAGTCTACCTTATGTGGATTATGCGGTCGGCATGCACACACTGACATTTTGCACCTTAATCCCATGTATAATGCACTGACTTTTGTTTTATATTGTGCTTTTTCTTTCTTTCTAAGAACCTTAACTAACGTCCATAAGTATATCATGCTCAGTATACATTGCTGCTATGCTCACACACATTTTATATCTTATCTCAGGTACTAGTGTAAATATGTAGATCACTTGTTTTTTTTTTTTGTTCTCTTGTTTGATCTCCTTTTCCACTTGCCCCCCTCCCCTCTACTTACCCCCCTTCTTCTTTCTATGGAAATAACGTTACGATGGGAACTATGCATAAAAACGAATTTCACCCACTTTTTTGCTTCTGTAAGCCTGTGATGTGACAATAAACCTGATATTGATTCTGATTCTGAAAATGTGATGAGTTTTAGTCTGGCAGAATAAGGATAATGACAAAACGAGTGCCTTCATTTGTGACAGGTAAATGCATGTAAAAACAGCTCAGTCAGTAATCTTTACTATAGGCTAAACCTAAGGGAAATATGTTCTGCAGTGACGCCCCCTAGTGTCCAGGTTTGTTCATCTTCTTACACATTCTGTTACACATACATGCAGGGGAGGATTATCCAATGGGCCTAGTGGGCCTAGTGGGCCCAGGCCCAGGGGCCCCTGCGCTTGAGCCTCTTATTTTTATTTTTAATATATATATTTTTTTTTTGTGATGATAACTGTTTGGTGCTACTATATATGTTTATGAATTGAATACCAAGGACCTCAATGGAAACAAGACTGCAAGGACATTTTTGGACGGACCTTTTAGACAAAGTGTTTTTAACTTGTACATTTTTGCCTAATAAAATATTCAATCAATCAATTCAATCAATCAATCCACGTGACCGCGTCACTGTTATTAACTGTGCAGGGGCCCCTGCAAAGTGCCCTGCAAAGCCCCTGCAAAGTGCAATGTGCAGGGGCCCCTGCAAAGTGCAATGTGCACACACACTGCGTGTGACTTGACTTCAGAGGGAAGGATCCAAAAAGCAAGTGCAAAACAACAATTAGATGTTCTAATGTCCACGCATTACAACAAAATGAGGGGGCCCATAATGGGCCCCCTCATTTTGTTGTAATGCGTGGACATTATGTTATCTACCCCGATAAATGGGCAGCAGATAACATAATGTCATTACTGTATGTTATCTACTCCGATTTATCTAAATGGGGCCCCCTCATTCATTCAATAGCATCATGTTCATATAACACTTGACTGTATGGTCCTTTAAGTATGTGTGTTACTAGTGTAAGGCAAACAAGTGAGATTGCTTACATAAACATAAAAAAACCTAATTTTAGCAAACACTAGGGGCCCAACTCTTGCAAGAAACCAGGGCCTGCCCTATTTATTACAGATAAAGTGTGATGAATAATTTATTATAAAAAAAATATATAACACTATATCTGCACCCGATTTTATACAGTGTGTGTGTGTGTGTGTGTGTGTGTGTGTGTGTGTGTGTGTGTGTGTGTGTGTATAGGTATATATATATATATATATATATATATATATATATATATATATATATATATATATATATATATATATATATATAAACTGCTCACAAAATGTAAGGAAACTTGAATTTGGGCCATTATATCTCCCCTTTACTAAAACCAATCAGTAAAGTGTTATATATCATTTTTATCTGTGATTAGTCACCTTTACAACGAGGTACAGCTTGTAAGCATCGGGCATTCATGGAATGAGCAACACAGGCAAATGTGTGCGTAGCGCCGAGCAAAAATGTGCCAAAATGGCCTGTTAGACTTTTCTGCTGACATTCAATGTCGTGACATTCATGACATTCAATGGGCTTCAGGTGTGTGCCAGTCACAGGTGTGTGACTGCCTCACAGGTGAGTGACTGGCACCTAGAGTTCTCAAATTCTGCCCGAACCCGAGGGTACCCGACCCGACGGGTTCGGGCCGAGCCGGGCTGAAATATATGCTAATTGGTAGGGCTGGGTCGGGCTCTCGGGTTGGCGGTGCTGCTGGGGATTATTATTTTTTTTTTCCCAATAATAATGATTCTGTTCTGTCAATCTGTCTTTGTGTATTTATTTATTAATAATGAACAGCAGTGCTGTCAGTGTGTTGTGTTGTGTTGTGTTGTGTTGTGTTGTGCTGCGCTCTGACTGGACTGATTGGGACTGGGAGAGAGAGAGAAAAGAGAACAGCAGCATGCGTCGCGCTGTTGCGCAGCATAAAGTCTGTCAGACTGAGTGAGGCTGAGGGCGCATGATTTATACTTCATTGCAATCTGGTGTTGCGCACAAAAAAAAAGACATTCAATCTACAAACCCACTGAAGTCCACAATGCATCATGAGCTAACACTTTTTAACTTGTAGATCGTTTTTTTAAAAGGGCCATAAATCACACAGTGCGCAGAGAGGATGATGGGGGGGCGTGTCCGACTCAGGTTAACAGCAGGTCAGCCAGAGGGGCGAAGAACTTTAGACGGAGAAGATGGATGCCAAATCAGTAAAAAGAAAACTTGCGACAGGAGAATTGAGTCTATCTACTAACGAGGCTGGGAAGGCCAAAGCATCAGTAGGGGTGAGATCCATGTTGACCTGGTCAACAACCAACACTCCTGTTGGTCCTTTTGTTGGTCCGACCAGCGACCAACACTCCTGTTGGTCCTTTTGTTGGTCCGACCAGCGACCAACACTCCTGTTGGTCTTTTTGTTGGTCCGACCAGCGACCAACACTCCTGTTGGTCCAGACCAACACTCCTGTTGGTCCTTTTGTTGGTCCGACCAGCGACCAACACTCCTGTTGGTCTTTTTGTTGGTCCGACCAGCGACCAACACTCCTGTTGGTCTTTTTGTTGGTCCGACCAGCGACCAACACTCCTGTTGGTCTTTTTGTTGGTCCGACCAGCGACCAACACTCCTGTTGGTCCAGACCAACACTCCTGTTGGTCCTTTTGTTGGTCCGACCAGCGACCAACACTCCTGTTGGTCTTTTTGTTGGTCCGACCAGCGACCAACACTCCTGTTGGTCTTTTTGTTGGTCCGACCAGCGACCAACACTCCTGTTGGTCCAGACCAACACTCCTGTTGGTCCTTTTGTTGGTCCGACCAGCGACCAACACTCCTGTTGGTCTTTTTGTTGGTCCGACCAGCGACCAACACTCCTGTTGGTCTTTTTGTTGGTCCGACCAGCGACCAACACTCCTGTTGGTCTTTTTGTTGGTCCGACCAGCGACCAACACTCCTGTTGGTCCAGACCAACACTCCTGTTGGTCCTTTTGTTGGTCCGACCAGCGACCAACACTCCTGTTGGTCTTTTTGTTGGTCCGACCAGCGACCAACACTCCTGTTGGTCTTTTTGTTGGTCCGACCAGCGACCAACACTCCTGTTGGTCCAGACCAACACTCCTGTTGGTCCTTTTGTTGGTCCGACCAGCGACCAACACTCCGGTTGGTCTTTTTGTTGGTCCGACCAGCGACCAACACTCCTGTTGGTCCAGACCAACACTCCTGTTGGTCCTTTTGTTGGTCCGACCAGCGACCAACACTCCTGTTGGTCTTTTTGTTGGTCCGACCAGCGACCAACACTCCTGTTGGTCCGACCAGCGACCAACACTCCTGTTGGTCCTTTTGTTGGTCCGACCAGCGACCAACACTCCTGTTGGTCTTTTTGTTGGTCCGACCAGCGACCAACACTCCTGTTGGTCTTTTTGTTGGTCCGACCAGCGACCAACACTCCTGTTGGTCCAGACCAACACTCCTGTTGGTCCTTTTGTTGGTCCGACCAGCGACCAACACTCCTGTTGGTCTTTTTGTTGGTCCGACCAGCGACCAACACTCCTGTTGGTCTTTTTGTTGGTCCGACTAGCGACCAACACTCCTGTTCAGCCATAACTCCAATACGCAGAATCCGACCGTCATGAAACCTGGTATGTGGACTCAGACGGCCAATAGGGACAGAATGAAATTGCTTTAGCCCCGCCCCCTCTCTTCCCCCCTCTATTCCTATTGGCTGGGATTCAATCAGCCATAACTCCAATACGCACAATCCGACCGTCCTAAAACTTGGTATGTGGACTCAAACGGCCAATAGGGACAGACTGAAATTGATTTAGCCCCGCCCCCTCTCACTTCCTATTGGCTGGGCTTCAATCAGTCATAACTCCAATACGCACAATCCGACCGTCCTAAAACTTGGTATGTGGACTCAGATGGCCAATAGGGACAGACTGAAATTGATTTAGCCCCGCCCCCTCTTACTTCCTATTGGCTGGGCTTCAATCAGTCATAACTCCAATACGCACAATCCGACCGTCCTAAAACTTGGTATGTGGACTCAAACGGCCAATAGGGACAGAGTGAAATTGATTTAGCCCCGCCCCCTCTCACTTCCTATTGGCTGGGCTTCAATCAGTCATAACTCCAATACGCACAATCCGACCGTCCTAAAACTTGGTATGTGGACTCAGACGGCCAATAGGGACAGACTGAAATTGATTTAGCCCCGCCCCCTCTCACTTCCTATTGGCTGGGCTTCAATCAGTCATAACTCCAATACGCACAATCCGACCCTCCTAAAAACTTGGTATGTGGACTCAGACGGCCAATAGGGACAGGCAGAGCACCTCAGTTATGCCAGTAGGCTCGGGCGGGCAACAGCCTAGCCTAGATTTTACTCCTTTTGGTCTCTCTATGATCGAAGATGTCATAACATTTCTATAATGAAAGTTAACATGAATCGCCATTTCTGTGGGCTATGGAGTTTAACCTTTTACTAGAACAAAACTCCCATTTTAACAAGCATGTATTATAATGGAGAATATTGGACCAAAAAGTGTAAATTAGGCAATTCTGAGGTCATTGACCCCTAAAGGTCACCAGAGGTCAGTCAGAAAGTGGTTCCACGTCTGAAATCAAACCTTGGGGGATCTAAATATTCTTCGGTGTCCGCAGTCAGTTACAAGGCTTGGCTAGATTCATCTGCAGAGGATCGATTGTAACTTGCATGTAGTACTGAAAGGATCCCAGGGCCACGATGTGGGTGGACACTCCTTTCATGACCCTCTGGTTAGTTCCGGCAGTGGGATGTGAACCCAGGCCTTCCGATTGACGCACAACATCAGTACTGAGTGAGCTAACCAGCCACCCATATAAATATTGAGTAATTGAGTAATTGTTTTATGTATCATGGAGGTAGGGAGAAGAACACTTGCATATCTTGCATTAGAACAGGGGTTCTCAAACTTTTTTGGGTCAAGGCACCCCTATAAATTATTTCTTCATCCGAGGCACCCCTATACTGTATATTATATGCCAATTTCACTCCCAGCAACCTTATATGGCATATTTTATTTAGCATATACGCGAGAGATAACCATTTTGGTTGGAACTAACTTAAAATAACTCTGTACTTGTAGGCCTTCTTCAAATTTAAAATTCTATATTATTTTTATCTGTCCATATAATTTCCAAATATCAAAATGTCACGTCACCCCTGGACTGTCTCCATGGCACCCCAGGGTGCCCCGTCACTCACTTTGAGAACCCCTGCATTAGAAGGAATGAAAGACATGCTAAGATTTGATGATGCTGAGGGTGCATTCTTAAAAAAAGAATCCCCAGAAAAGAAAGGGAAGAGATGTGATCAAATGCGAAAATACATAAGAAAACGAAGGTTTGCAAAAAGACTGTAAAAGAATTACACAATAAAAAGATGATTTGAACGATTTATTGCTACTGACAGAAAGTAATCACAGCTTCAGCTAGCATTTGTGCATGTACCAAACACGACTTCCCAAGCCTGGAAGAGACCTGTGCTCCGAGGAGCACTCCTTCTAGTTCCCTCTTATCTCCCTTTACCTCTACCCCTCTCCCTCCCACCACGTGTTCCTCTTGGTCTTTCTCTTTCTCTTCCTCTTTGTCTCTCACGTTGGACATGGGATGATGGCGACTAAAAATAAATGCAATGGCATTTTTAATTCTGGAACTACAGTGTATATAGTGAAATCAATACTAATTTAACCCTGAGAAATTTACAAAAGGATCGGAATGGACTCAGTTACAATCAAATAAGGGTCCATTTGGATCCTAATATCCATTCTTTAGCTGGGTACCAGCTGGGTACCCCCTGGGACTCCCTCAAGGACCCCTGGGGGTCCCCAGATGGGAGCGGGAGTAAAACCTGACAAATGATTAAGTTAGTTAATACTACCTACCAGAATATTGACTTGTGCAAGTTGAGGAGACCTCACGTCAGAATATTGACTTTTGCAAGTTGAGTTGAGGACACCTCACATGACTCAGAATATTGACTTGTGAATATAGACGTCGCATGTAGCAATATTTACATGGAGAACTGAGGGGGGAACTATTTGACTGACACACAGGGACGGTCCCCCATTTAGAATGGTCCTACTGCAACTGAAACTGAGGAATGTTTCCTGACCATAACTCTTATGTTTAGTAGTGACAATGCATAGAATGTGTAGAAGAAAATAAATTATATTATACCCATAAAGGTATCGTATAAAATGTAGTAGCCTACTGTGGGCAGGGTTGACTGACTATATGGCACTTGCAACACCAAAAAAAAAAAAAAAATATATATATATATATATATATATTTTTTTTTTAAATAGCATATTTTTCCTGCATTTCTCATTTTTAACCAGTGCCAGCAGGTTATACACTTGACCAGTGTTGGGCAATATTTCTTAGTAGAGTATTTTGTTACTTATTACATATTACTCCTTAGGAAAGTAATAACGTTATATTCCTTAGCAGGGGCGCCTGCAGGGATTTTGGGCCCCATGAAAGGATATCACAAGGGGCCCCACCGATGCCGGCGCCCATAGGGCGCCGGCGGAAAATTTGGCCTGTTTGAAGCCCGATTTAGAGCAATATCTCATTTTAAATTAACGTTAGGATTACACTGTTGTGTTGTCATTATTCAGTCTTAACCATCAATTTTGCTCATTTTCTCACTCACCTCCATCTCACCACCCATACACCAGAGTGAACAATCACTCTAAACTAATGACTAGAAATAATATTGATACACATATGGAATGCAACAGGAGTCTGTTATTAGGATGAGACTGTGATGTCATTATTCACTCTTGATATCAAGTTTCTCCTTTTCTCACACACCATGTCACCTCTCCCTGACCTGTTGGCAGTTCCTTCATCAGTTAGGAGGGCTGGTTCATTGGAAGATGGTAAAGGAGGGGCTGCTGCTGTATCTGTCCAGCAAGGATAACGGATTTAGTATGAATGTGGCTTGCAAAAATTGCCTGCATTGATTAAATGCTGGCTTAGTTGGGATATTCGAGATATGAGGGAAATGTAACACTTTGAATATCTCTGTGAAATAAGCCTTCACTATGGACTAACAGGGTGATTTCCCAGTAACAAAAGTTGCACAACATTAGATATCTGACAGCCTTACTCGCCCAGTCAGGCTGCCTGGGGGGGCGAAAGGGAAGAGATTAGAACAGGCTGCCTGCCTAGGGATCGACCGACATTGGTTTTTCATAACCGATACGATACCGATATCGTAGTAATCAAAAAGCCCGATATCCGATATTACAAGTCGATATACATTTTAAGTAAAAATTCAAAATGTAGTATTACATTTTTACAGTACTTGTAAAACAGTACTGTATATACTACTAATATATACTACTGTAATTGTGTCACTGTTATTAGAGCTGCATGATTATGGCAACACTTATTATGGGTCCATATTGAGATTATTATTACAATATTTATTGAATAAATGGCAATCTTTTTCAACAAAAAAATCTTAATGTCAAACGATTCTTATCTTGACTATAAGCTAAAATGAATAAATGAGGTTTTCCCATTTAGACTCATTGCAGTATATATCTGACCTGCATTTCATTGTTTTCAAGGTGAGAAATTTAACTTATGTCACAAAGTCTGACTCTAGTCTGTTCCTTTCAATTATGTAAGGGCAAAAATATTACCTCATGACACTGCTCCGTTTATTTTGGCTTGTAAAACCTCTGTATGTATAGGGACTTAAAAACGTACATATACCCTCTGTTGCTTAGTGGACTTTGTGTAACTATCCGAGGAGACTTTATAACGACCTTTAACTAGCTGCAGCTGGGCATTATTTAATCCAACGTGTGGACACACCGTCTGGACTGGAAAGCCTGGTGCTTTTTTTTCTCTTCTTTTTTGAGAGACAGTGAGCAGAGAGATGCATACGCTGCATGCAGGATTATGGAATATATCCTTACATTGCAAATGTATGTAAAACAGACAGTTTATAACTCTTCTCCACAGAAGGGACAGACACCCACCTGACTTCTTTTGAAGGAAGTGAGTCAAACATTGCTGCCCTCTTTTTTCTTTGGATCGTTTTTCTGCTCTTTCTTTTCTTTTTTGGCATCCAGACTTATGAGGTTTGAGATGACGCTTTGGCTTTGAAAGAGACATCTCTCTCCTCTCTTGCTTCCTTCTATTCAGTGTGTCAGTCTAAACCTGCTCTCTCTCTCTCTCTCTCCCTCTCTCTGCTGGTGAAGGCGGGGCGCGCAGAGTGCAGCGTGTGTGAGAGCTGAGAGACAGCCAGGCAGGGAGAAACCATTTCTTGAAAATTGACGGGGGGGTTATCTTAATGATTTAGTACCCAAAATATCCCCAGTGCTTTGAGGGGCCCCTGCCAGCCAAGGGCCCTTGGAATCATCCTCACTTTCCACATATTTAGTGCGCCCCTGTTCCTTAGTTATTACTTGGAATCAAGAGTAAAGACATTAAAATTACTTTATATTACTTCCCCACGCTCCCACGTGCAAAATGAGATGGACAACACAATATCTTTAGCCAGCTCCTTTTCGAACTGAATCCAAATGATTGTTCTAAGATTGCTCGAACGGCAAGGCTTTCCAAAAAACAGTCCAAGGTTGTCTTTCTGGTTTTTATTTACCTCTTCCCCAAGCGGTGCAGCATTTTACAAGTGAAGAGAAAAAATAGGAACGGCAAAAATAAACTTGGCCAAAAAACAAAAAACAAACAAAAGACAAAATAAGGCTAAACTCAGGAGTAAAGAACTAAAGAAATAAACTGCATGAAGGCTACGCCCGCATAGGGCCCTGGCAGTTAAACAAACACAGGCTAGGCTGTTGCCCGCCCGAGCCTACTGGCATAACTGAGGTGCTCTGCCTGTCCCTATTGGCCGTCTGAGTCCACATACCAAGTTTTTAGGAGGGTCGGATTGTGCGTATTGGAGTTATGACTGATTGAAGCCCAGCCAATAGGAAGTGAGAGGGGGCGGGGCTAAAGCAATTTCATTCTGTCCCTATTGGCCGTCTGAGTCCACATACCAGGTTTCATGACGGTCGGATTCTGCGTATTGGAGTTATGGCTGAACAGGAGTGTCGGACCAACAAAAAGACCAACAGGAGTGTTGGTCGCTGGTCGGACCAACAAAAAGACCAACAGGAGTGTTGGTCGCTGGTCGGACCAACAAAAGGACCAACAGGAGTGTTGGTCTGGACCAACAGGAGTGTTGGTCGCTGGTCGGACCAACAAAAAGACCAACAGGAGTGTTGGTCGCTGGTCGGACCAACAAAAAGACCAACAGGAGTGTTGGTCGCTGGTCGGACCAACAAAAAGACCAACAGGAGTGTTGGTCGCTGGTCGGACCAACAAAAGGACCAACAGGAGTGTTGGTCTGGACCAACAGGAGTGTTGGTCGCTGGTCGGACCAACAAAAAGACCAACAGGAGTGTTGGTCGCTGGTCGGACCAACAAAAAGACCAACAGGAGTGTTGGTCGCTGGTCGGACCAACAAAAGGACCAACAGGAGTGTTGGTCTGGACCAACAGGAGTGTTGGTCGCTGGTCGGACCAACAAAAAGACCAACAGGAGTGTTGGTCGCTGGTCGGACCAACAAAAGGACCAACAGGAGTGTTGGTCGCTGGTCGGACCAACAAAAGGACCAACAGGAGTGTTGGTTGTTGACCAGGTCAACATGGATCTCACTGTCTCTCATTTAAATTGGTCGTGAACTCCGAAGGGAAGGTGTTGGACTTCACCCAGTGCACAAAGTGCAAACAAGTGCTGAGCTACAACAGCAAGACCACGGGTACATCCACCATGAATCGTCACATAAAGGATTCGTGCTCTGGAACGTCGGCAACACCATCAGGCTCAGGGCAGCAGTCAACAATGGCCACATTTGTGACCAGGAGTGCCAAGACTGTACCTCTAAAACTGAAACAATCAGTGACACAAAAGTGTGTCTATTTTTGTGCAAAGGACATCAGGCCATTTTTTTGGTAGAAGGCGATGGCTTCATGGAATTAGCCCAGGAGCTAATTAACGTCGGGGCCAAGCACGGTAAAGTACCAGCCAGCTCCGTTATCCCATGCCCCAACACCATAGCCACACACTGCAGGGCCTTGACTGAGGAGAAACGAGGAGTCTTCACAGACCAAGTGAAAACACATCTAAAAAACAGAGGCTCAGTAGGAATGTCAACTGACATGTGGACAGATGATTTCCGAAAAATTAGTGATCTTACCATTACATGTCATTTTGTAACGGAAGATTTCCAATTGATCGGAAAAAATCTGACCACAGCCATGTTCCCATCGGAATTGAAAAAGACGGGGGATAACATTAAACGGGAGATAATCACCAAGCTCCTGGTGAACAAGTTTGGATTTGAGCCAATTTCCCTAAGCAAAATTGTTTGGGTCACTGACCAGGGGTCAAATATGATCAAAGCCTTGCAGTCCTACACCAGACTTGACTGCCAGGATCATGTCCTTAATACGGTCTTGAAGCATGGCCAAAATTCCCATTTGTGACAGCAGTAAAATTAAGGATAAGTTGGGCTCAATCATTTGTTGTGCAGGCTCTGTGGCCAAAGCCGGACACTTCTGGGCACATTTGCTTTTGACAATGTTGTAATTAAAGCAGATGATACAATTATAAACATCCTCCAACCAGCAAATGCATTGGAAGTGGCAAAACCACAAGGGTACATTTATTTCTATGTGAATTGCAATGAATTTGAATGTGAATTTGCAATGAAAGACCAAATCACAATATGTGTGAAGCCATACCATTACCAATACTAACCTTTCTGACCTCTGACCTCGCTGGACGGCCCGCCACTTTTTGTTTGAGCCCCGCCTGGCTTAGCGGAGAGTGTGGTGTTGTACAGGAGGTCTCCCTGAATGCGTGCGTGTGTTCAAAGTGTTGCCTCGCGGAGCCGTCTCCTGTGCAGCGCCCACTATTGTCTGAAAGCGGCACTTTTTGCCACTTTTCTGACCTCTGACCTCACTGGACGGGCCGCCACTTTTTGTTTGAGCCCCGCCTGGCTTAGCGGAGAGTGTGGTATTGTAGAGGAGGTCTCCCTGAACGCGTGCGTGTGTTCAAAGTGTTGCCTCGCGGAGCCGTCTCCTGTGCAGCGCCCACTATTGTCTGAAAGCGGCACTTTTTGCCACTTTTCTGAACTCTGACCTCACTGGACGGTCCGCCACACTTTTTTTTTACACCTCTCGGGCTTATCCGAGAGTGTGGTATTGTAGAGGAGGTCTCCCTGAACGTGTGCGTATGTCCAAAGTGTTGCCTCGCGGAGCCGTCTCCTGTGCAGCGCCCACTATTGTCTGAAAGCGGCACTTTTTGCCACTTTTCTGACCTCTGACCTCACTGGACGGTCCGCCACACTTTTTTTTACACCTCTCGGGCTTATCCGAGAGTGTGGTATTGTAGAGGAGGTCTCCCTGAACGCGTGCGTATGTCCAAAGTGTTGCCTCGCGGAGCCGTCTCCTGTGCAGCGCCCACTATTGTCTGAAAGCGGCACTTTTTGCCACTTTTCTGACCTCTGACCTCACTGGACGGTCCGCCACACTTTTTTTTACACCTCTCGGGCTTATCCGAGAGTGTGGTATTGTAGAGGAGGTCTCCCTGAACGCGTGCGTATGTCCAAAGTGTTGCCTCGCGGAGCCGTCTCCTGTGCAGCGCCCACTATTGTCTGAAAGCGGCACTTTTTGCCACTTTTCTGACCTCTGACCTCGCTGGACGGTCCGCCACACTTTTTTTTACACCTCTCGGGCTTATCCGAGAGTGTGGTATTGTAGAGGAGGTCTCCCTGAACGCGTGCGTATGTTCAAAGTCTTGCCTCGCGGAGCCGTCTCCTGTGCAGCGCCCACTATTGTCTGAAAGCGGCACTTTTTGCCACTTTTCTGACCTCTGACCTCACTGGACGGTCCGCCACACTTTTTTTTACACCTCTCGGGCTTATCCGAGAGTGTGGTATTGTAGAGGAGGTCTCCCTGAACGCGTGCATATGTCCAAAGTGTTGCCTCGCGGAGCCGTCTCCTGTCCAGTGTCCAATTTGTATAGGCTATGCATTCCTTTGAACAGCATTTATCCATTTATATAAATTATTAATGTTTTAAATCCCTTTTTGTTACACAGAAACATAATATGTGTTGTATAGAAACATAATATGTCGTTTAAATGCTTAATTTATAGTTTTAATGTGCAAATTAACCGTTTTTCAATGGCTCCTTTTTGCTCTAGAGGGTACTCTTATTCTGAAGAGATCGTCAACCGGAAGTCTTATTGTTGCCACCTTATCGTTGCTGACGGAACACAGCTCCTGGTCATGAGGTGGTAAACTGGTAAGTGGTGTTATTGGTGTTATAGCCTTCCCTTTGTTAGAAGAAAGAATAGCCTAAAATTACATGACTAAAGGTGTTACACTTACAGCCGTGGCGTGGCGGTGCTCAGCAGCACGCACCAGAACAATGCAGACGCACGGATTCAAGGCAGACAGATAAAGCATTGATTGATTGACTGAATACTTTAGTTTATTAGCAGTTTACATTCAAGCGCAAGACAGTAGGCAACAGTTCTAAATATAAGGTCTGCTTGTGCTTGCCTTGTTCTCATACTAGAAGATGATTTGTTTTGTACTACTGCACAGCGCAAGTGCATGCATGATCAGTGGCCGCGAGTGGCGTCTGTCGCTCACCGGTCTGCGAGCGACTGCAGTATAACACGTTTTGGGTTTGTAACTTTGTTTAACTTTGTAGACTAGAATAGATCTCTGCTTATAAATTATAAATTACACGAGCAGCGGCAGCGCCGTCAGGGTCGAGAGAGAGAGAGAGAGAGAGAGAGAGAGAGAGAGAGAGAGAGAGAGAGAGAGAGAGAGACAACGGGGATTTAACATTCTGATTCTAGTACTAATTTATACCTATTTCGTACTATAACCTATTTCGCGCAGAAGAGAACTTACTAAGTTAACATGATGTTTTATGAACAACTGAGCATGATTGTGATGTTTCCATTTAGAAAACTATTATAATGTCCGTTGACTCCATTCTCTCTCTCACTCACGAGTCGCAAAATGGCGCTGCCCACACTGGCAATCTTTTCTTTTTTTTCTTTTTTTCTCTCGGGTTTTGTCGGGTTTTCGGGCTTAAAATGAGGAGAACTGTTCGGGCCGAGCCGGGCCTCGGGCTGGCCCAGTTAGAGCCGGGCTTTAATTTTCAGGCCCGTTGAGAACTCTACTGGCACCTGAACATGGGTTCTGCAACTTTGTTGAGTTTGTGTATGCTCCAAGCAGCAACACTGCCCCCATGGAAAGATGCCACTTTTGTCAGGATATGGCCCGTGCAACAGGGCAAGTGAAGCTGGTGTTCCGTTATGCAGAGTGACAGCATTATTTGGTGTTTGCCCTGGTACCATTTCCAAACTTAGGACCAAGTTCTGTGAGACTGGTGAACAAGGAAGACAACAACCCAGACCCCTTGCTTCACTGAGGAACCATAGAATTACAGGCAAGATTTGCACAACGGTACCAAAGACAGATGTCAAAGTTGCAGGGACCATGCTCAGGTGCCAGTCACACACCTTTTGTTGACCAGGGCTGACAGCGATTACCAGCAAAAGCATATTGGGTGATTTTGGCACATTTTTGCTCGGCGCTACCCACACGTTTGCCTGTGTTGCTCATTCCATGAATGCCCGATGCTTACAAGCTGTACCTCGTTGTAAAGGTGACTGATCACCGAAAAAATTATATATAACACTTTACTGATTGGTATTAGTAAAGGGGAGATATAATGGCCCAAATTCAAGTTTCCTTACATTTTGTCAGCATTTTATATATATATATAATTGACACTTTGAAGCAGTGGTTCTCAACCTTTTCAGGCCGTGACCCCCCAAAATAATCATATTTGAACTGGGGACCCCCTAAAATAATCATAATTTTGAACTGGGGACCCCCCACCCTGACAAGCACTTGGAATGTAGGAGTTGAGGCATTACATTTTGTTTGACTCGGTTCCACACATAAATGTTGTGAAAATAGCAGATCTACATTCACCACGCCTCACCTTGCAAGGCATTGTGAGCTTGTAGATCTGCTAAGTTCACAATTTTTGCTTCTTATAGTATTTGATGATTTGGCCAATGTTTGATCGTTTTTTATAGTATAGTTTGTTAGATACTTTTGATTCAGTAATGGTCTTTTCCCCCTTTTATTTAGGTATTAAACATATCTTAAAATACCTTAAATTGTCACTTCACTGTGATCTGGGGAACTCCCCAAAATCATGTCGGGTCCAAACCCACAGGTTGAGAACCTATGGCCATAGACATATATGACCCCGGCATGGCTTCCTGCTGTGAAACTCTCTCGCATCTCAAACAATCAAAGCGACTTTGTGACGCGTAAACCAAGGAAGCTTTTGAAAACACACCGCGGTGGCTTGAAAAACAGGATAACTGATACAGGCTTCTAAATAACCAAATTATTATTATTACAGGGCCAGAGCTCAGCTCTGGACCTGTTTTGTTATTGGCAGTACTCTGTCACTTCTTCTTCTTCTTCTACTTCTGCCACTTTTCGCAGTTCTGGCTGAACCGTGCTGTCGCTTTTTACGAAACTCGGCCATATGGTAGATGGTCATGAAAAACGATAAAAAAATAATTCTCACAATCTTTCGTCCAAAGGTGGCACTATAGCACTCAATTGAAAATGCCAACTTTGAACAGGTACAACTCATGCCCTGTTTGACCTACAGCCATGAAACTTGGATACACATGCGTCTCCTCATGCTGAACAACTTTCACACTCTGACTTTTGATCTCTGACCTTTAGATCTCCCACCATTTTGAATTATATGAAAAACAGTCATTGGCTCCTAACTTCTGCATTTTTTCACTTATGGAAAATCCGCTCCCAACATTATGTCGGCAGAGGTCCAAAGTTCAAGTGTTAAACGTTTCGTGCAGATTGCTCCAAAATCCTAGGATTCCATAGATTTTAACTATTGCAGTTTTATGAAAATTATTCATCTGCGCCTAAAACATACATGCAGACTCACATTTCTTTGAAACTTTGCAGAAATGTACAGGGTCATTACAAATATCACTGAAACCAATCTTACTCCAATTGGCCAAAGGGGGGCGCTATAGCAATTTTTTGAAAATGCAGACTTTAAACAGGCATAAGTCATGCCTCGTTTGGCCGAAAGTCGTGAAACTTGCTTACACATGTGCCTTGACTCATGAGGAACACACGTATCGATTTGACCATTAAGCTCCGCCCTTAGATTTTCCGCAATTTTGAGCAGTTTGAAAAATACTTGTTTTTGCCAGTTCTGGCTTAACCGTGCATACGCTTTTTACGAAACTCGGCCATATGGTAGATGCTCATGAAAAACTACCAAGAAATAATTCTCACACTCATTCGTCAAAGGGTGGCGCTATAGCACTCAATTGAAAGTGCCAACTTTGAACAGGTACAACTCATGCCCTGTTTGACGTACAACCATGAAACTTCGATACACACATGCGTCTCTTCATGCCCGACAACTTTTGTGGTCGGACTTTTGACCTCTGACCTTTAGATCGCCCACCATTTTGAATTAAATGAAAAACAGCCATTGGCTCCTAACTTCTGCATTTTTTCACTTATGGAAAATCCGCTCCCATCATTATGTCGGCAGAAGTGTTAAACATTTCGTGCAGATTGCTCCAAAATCCCAGGATTCCATAGATTTTAACTATTGCAGTTTTATGAAAATTATTCATCTGCCCCAAACACATACATGCAAGACTCACATTTCTTTGAAACGTTGCAGTAATGTAGAGAGTCATTCCAAATATCACTGAAACCAATCTCACTCCAATTGGCCAAAGGGGGGCGCTATAGCAATTTTTTGAAAATGCAAACTTTAAACAGGCAAAAGTCATGCCTCGTTTGGCCGAAAGTCGTGAAACTTGCTTACACGTGTGCCTTGACTCATGAGGAACACATCTATCGCTTTGACCAGTAAGCTCCGCCCTTAGATTGTCCGCAATTTTGAGCAGTTTGAAAAACACTTAAACCCAGGATTTTTCAGCTATTTGCGTGAAACTGTATCATCTGTGTGATCTCCTTTTTCACAGTTCCTTGTCTGTTGGTCCAATGGCGTCTCCCTTAAATGAGTGCCTCACAATATCAAGGTCGTCAGTTCAAGCCTCACTTGCAGACTTCATTTAAGTTGAATTGCAAACAACATGACTGTATCAATGAATACATGTGCAAATGGTAAAGATAACCTGAAATGCATATTTGAGAGTACGTTTTTCAACGTATGACATACTTCATTCTGAAAATAGCCGATCTACAATCTCAAAACCTTTCAGATAGCAACGTGTTTCTGAGCTTGTAGATCGGCTGCTTTCACTGTTTTCGGTTGCGAGGAGACATACAATTTCTCTATTGGTAAATGGTTTGTGAACGAGTGATCTTAGTGTTGGCTTGGTTCATGACAGAAGGCAAGAGTTTATGATCTTCAACAGACAACATCAGCTTGGACAAAACTATAGCACTATAGGTAGTGTCGCAGCCTATTAGTCCGAAGGTTGAGAGTTCGATTCCTGTTAATGGCAATAGGTTGAGATGTCCAATCAATCCATTCTGTTTTCATCTCTCTCTCTCATCAATCTATTCTGTTTCCATGTCTCTCTTCAATCTATTCCGTTTCCATGGCGCTCTCTCTCTCTCTCTCATCAATCTATTCCGTCTCTCTCTCTCTCTCTCTCTCTCTCTCTCTCTCTAGTTTCCATGTCTGGCCCTGTATTATCGCTGCTTGCAGCTATATTTATTATTATTTTTATTTTTTTAAATAACCGAATTAAACCGTTAATTAAAACCGGCTAGATTAGAGTACATCTAGTGTCATTAGCAACACAAAGGAATATAAGGCAACGCTTGGCACAAGGTAAGACATGGCTTTTTTTTTAAAACTGTGCACTGCCTTTTTTATGTGGTTAATAGTGGCTTAAACGTATTTGTGGGTGAATTTGTGCTGTTATGTTATTTTGGCCTGTAGATCCTGTGTAGTGGAAATACTGTGACAGTCAGTTGACAGGCTGGAAGAGTGTGTTGTTACTGTTGTCCCCAGATTGCTGGTTTTATTGTTGTTTGAGTTATTGGTAAAACATGCAAAACTTTTGCCTCCTAATCCACCTATGCATACATGCAATGATTCAATTTGATATTTTGTTGTTAAAACAAAAAGGTTTTGTGAAAATGTTAAAGCTCTAATCTCTGACAATCATTGCCATAGAGTGTTTGTTCAGTAACAGGGATCTATTTGTATCTCCAGCTGTTTAATAAACTGAAAATATGTTTTTAGGTTGACAATGGACCCTTCGCTAAACCCAACCCCAAAAGCGATTGTCCAATGCCAGCTTAGCAACCGTTGTTAGCCTGGCATAGGTCTGGCAAGCTTTCGTCACCTGCCATAGCTGTCAATGTGATTTCGCCCGCACACACACAATCATTTGCAACATAATGGCAAGAATAGGAATACCACGATAACGCAATGGTGACTATGAACCACGTACCCAAACCCGTTGGAGGCTGCTTTTCCCAAGCTGAAATCTGCACAAGGCTGAATGGCTGTGTTGTTGAACACGTGTAGTTTAAAGGAGACACACCATGAATTTAAAAAACATATTTGATATTTAATATCATACGGTGTATGTCCCTCAAACCATTTTCAAAAGGTTTGAGCCTAAATCAACACTCAGATATACTCATCCCAAGTCAATTCTCTCAAGCTTATAAAGCACTTTCAGCTGCAATACCAAAACGTCCTGTTGGCTAGGGGGGTGCTGTACTGCGGTACTGAGCAATTCTGTCTGTCAAAATACATGGGCAGAAAAAAAGTGAAATTCATGGTGTGTCTCCTTTAACGTTGGTAAAGTTAGACGACACGACTCACTCGCCCAGGTGGTGTCAATAATAGGCTAGTAATCACCGTAATCGTAACAAAATTCAGAATCACAGCGCTGCCTGTTTCGGTTTCCACACGTTAAAGTATATTAATTCATTTGTTCGTCTATTTATTAACTGCTACTGCAGTCTTACCCTGCGGTAGGCCTACATGAAAACTCCTGTTACAGTCATGGATCAACTTTAACCTGGTACCATTTCCAAACTTAGGACCAAGTTCTGTGAAACTGGTGAAGTTAATTAGTCATTAATTAGCTTCAGAACATAGAGCTATTTAACACTTATTTTAAAACCAACACACAACTACAGAACATACAATAATAATTATGTCTTTTGATAAAATCAGTTTATTGTGTTATCTCAAATATTTCCAGTACAGTATATTCAGTGGTGGAAAGTAACTAAGTAGCCTACATTTACTCAAGCATGGTTATTGAAGATTACTCTGTGCTGTAAATATTTCTGCTGGGACCTCTTCACCCAGGACAGTTACTCCGGTAAAAGAGCAGACGTGGACTCCAGAATTACTTTGTTTGTCTTTATATAAAGAGTTGCAGCAGTACATGGGAATGGCATTGGAAGATGGATGATTATATGAATTTTAGCAAAGGACTGTATTTGAGTGGTGGTTCTGTAAAACAGAATAGAACAACAAATGTACAATTATGTCAACTGGAAATAATGACCACAATAAATGCATTAGATGCATCACAAGTAAGATACAGCATGTATGTGAATTCACATTTAGTTATGATGTACAAACAAATAACAGGGTACTTAAATGCCTTCACTATTAATAGAATAGTCACAACTACTGTATCTGGTCAGGCTAGCTTAAATTAGCATTGATTGATTGATGTACTTTATTTAGTAAGACATGAGAACAGTACATGACAGTACATAACAGTACATGGAAGTACAAATTCACAATACAAGGTCTACTAAACTGGATAGCTCAGTTAAGCACGTAGCTTGTTTAAGATGAGATCCCCATGCACACAAATCATGATGACATATAAGAGACAGACAGATATACACACTACTATACAGAATGTCATACAATCAGTTTACAGGTTACTGGTATGAAGAGTGAAAAATATGTACAAAAAAAAAAGAAAGAGAGAGGGGGGGGGGGGGGGGGGGGGGTAGGTTAGGTTAGGACATGGGGTAGGTTAGGACTTGGACAGGGGCCATTTTTGAATTGCAGCCTCCTGAAGGTGTATCTTTAGGGCATTTTTGAAAGTGAGTAGGGTTTTACACTCCTTTACTCCTTTTGGTAGGGCATTCCACATTTTAGATGAATAGCATGAGAAAGAGTTCATTCCCTTTGTTGTGCCAAATCTGGGTTGAACATGGTTTGTGGAGCTGCCTCTGGTGTTATGATCATGGACTTGATTAACATTTTGGAAGTATTTTGACAAATACAGGGGGATCCCAATGTTGTGGTGTATCTTGAAGACCAGGCCCATAGCAAGTTGCTGTACTCTGTCCTCAACCCTAAGCCATCCAATCCTAGCAAAATGATCAGGGGTTAGATGGGTTTTGCAATTGAGGCCAAGAAGTAGCCTTACAAGTTTGTTTTGGGATGTTTGGAGCCTTGTTTTTAGGGCCTTGGAGGTGTTGTGATACCATGAAGTGCATGCATAATCATAATGACCTTGTATGAGGGCCCCTACAAGAATCTTCAGAGTATTCTTACTGACTTTACGAACAAGCCTCCACATCCTCCGTGTTATTTTGTGGACCTTTTTGATCGTCTTTTCAGCGTTTTTGTCACCTGAGAGGTTTGCCTCCAAGATGGAACCCAGGTAGGTAATTTCCTCCTTTCTTGTGATAACATTATCACCCACTTTGGTCGTGAAACTCTCAGCCTTTCTAAGGTTAGGGTTGGACCCAAAGAGGATGGATTCAGTTTTACCCAGGTGTAATGAGAGCTTGTTGTCGGAGAGCCAGATGCAGATCTTGTTGAGTTCAGTGCTGAGAGTTTTCTCAACCTGCAGCCTGTCCCTGTCCGAGACCAGCAGAGCCGAGTCATCTGCGAACAGGAACAGTTTGCAGTCGCAAGCTGAAGACATATCATTCACATATATCAGGAACAGTAGTGGTCCTAGTATGCTTCCTTGAGGAACACCACAAGTCACTGGGAGGGGAGGGGACTGGGTGCCGTTTACTTCCACCACTTGCTCCCTCCCATGTGAGCTACCTAACCCAACAGCACAGAAATGCGCACATATATGGCCTGAACATTTACCCTACAACACATTCTCTGCACATAACAGCATCAGATGCACATAACAGCATTAAATGTTCATACACGTTGTGCAATACAGTAGTAACTTACGGTACTCTTCATGAACGCACTCATTAAATACAAGGGACGTGAGACGCTGCGGACCGTCTCAACGTGAATTCAATGTAAACACTGAGGACCCCAACACTCGCAGGGCTACCTAAAAGCCTGACTGAAGTGGAAAACTTAGCTGCCCAAAAAGGTGCCTGAACAAAACGAACGTAACATGAAACTTAAGACAAAAGAGAAGGGAATTTATAACAATGGTACTTAAGTACACTTTTCGGGAATTTTACGTTGTTTTCATTTTTCAATACTTGTAATTCTACTCCACTAAATCTCACAGGCAACAACTGCACTTTCACTCCTACAATATTATTTGAGAACTTTAGTTACTAATTACTTACATTTTGATTGTTATTACAAAACATACATTAACCACTTCAGCCCTATATACAATTTCAACCATTTGAAAATAGCCGATCTACAAGCTCACGATGCGTCACGATGCGATGCATTGTGAGCTTGTAGATCGGCTTTTTTCAAAAGAGTTTTATACATTTGAAAACTTCTGCACATACTTTCTACTTTAGTACTTAAATACAGTTTGATACCAATACTTTTGTACTTTTACTCAAGTAGGCCTACATTTATTGCAGTATTGACACTTTTACTTAAGTAAAGAAATTGAGTACATTCTGGACCGAAGGACAGACCAAATCAATAATTAAAATTTAGAACAGAATACAAAAAGGAACGAATAGATTAGCCTTTGCTCATGACAGTCATGTATCAGGGCTAGAACCAAGCTCCACAACACAATATGAGATACACAATGTGTCCTAATTAGTACGTTGGTTTGTGGTGATTTTCTTATCTGCAATATAATACATCAGTTATGTTTTGATATAGGAAGGTGGTACATGATGCGAGCATCCATGGCTGACAAAAAAAGCCACTTCATCCTCCAGAAAACATAATTTAAACACAAGCTGCCTTGTGCACGTTCACAAAGTAAACCCCAGCTGCGTGCTCGGTTGCTTGTGCATGTATTCGACCCGCCTGCAGTTCCAGCGTTGGCCAGTAGGGTTCTCACTCCTCCTATAGTTCCACACCCACCTGAACAGGCCCCCTGCCCAACCTGGAGGACTATGTGCAGAGATAACCCTCCCCATCTGCCTTCCTGCAAACATGGCCAATTATTTTTGTTGGGCGCCAGGCCCAGCTGGAGGCCCCATGGAGGATTTGAAACCCTAGTCTCTGAGGTGGGGGGCAGGAACTTTACTCCATACCACCAGAGAACCCGATAGACATGTAAAGATTGAATACACCCAAACACACGGACGCACGCACGCACACACGCGCACGCACACACGCACACGCACACACACACACACACACACACACACACACACACACACACACACACACACACACACACATGCACACACACACACACACACACACACACACACACACACACACACACACACACACACACACACACACACACACAAACACACACACTGCTTGCCTATATGGTAGTCCATCGTGACCGAGGATGACTTCTGCTACTATTTGTGGGTCCTATGATGACTGTACAGTACAGTGTAATGCGGGATGCACACACTGTGGAGCAAGTGAAATCCTTACCCGGTGGAGCAGGTGCAGACTTGGCCAGCTTCCTTCCTCTGATTTCAAGGAGTCGACTTGCCAGCTGGACTCCTTGTTGGCAGAGTCCAGGCCAGGAGGAGCGATCTACAGTACAGTGGTATCCACACACACACACACACACACACACACACACACACACACACACACACACACACACACACACACACACACACACACACTTCAATCACACATTTCAATTTCAATTTCTTTACTTGAGTCCACATTTATAAAATACATTACAGGGGCACAAATATGTTTCAGTTGCTTTTGATGTCCCGCACACTCGAAACAACATGTGTCCCAGTGCTTCAATCCAAACAAGTTCAGAATGTAAACAACAAATGCACATGAACTTATTCACAGTTAACATTGGTCATACACTTCAGTCTGCCATATTACCAACACCGGAGAAAAATGATGGGTAGAGGAAGCACCTTCTCCTCCAAATAGATTGACTGCCTATAATGGAGGAGATTGAGCAATATTTTGCAAGCTGCTTTGCCTTACACTTGGACACCCCCATAATCCTCAAGCCCCTGACCACCAGCCTGTGGACATGGCCTAAGCTGCCAAATATAAAAACACACACTTCTACGGCATGGCTCTGTATAGAGCATGTGCGTGCATGCATCGGTGAGTGCGCCTGTACGTGCGTGCGTTGTTTACGCCGAAGGTGCTGCGCTTGCGTTGCTCCGGCAAGCCTGAAAATCTTAGTAAAATCCTGTAGTGTGTGATCACCTGGCCGAAGGCGTGGCCTAGACTATGTTTTGCCCCCTGTCCGTCCGTCCGTCCCTCCGTCCGTCCGTCCGTCCGTCCGTCCCTCCGTCCGTCCGTGTGTCCCTCCGTCCGTCCGTGTGTCCCTCCGTCCGTCCATCTGTGAACAGTTAACTGTTGGCCTGATTGAAGCGAAACTGTGAATGCACACTCCCTGGACGTTAGAGCCGAACCTCTACTCCTACAGATTTTGTCCAAACATCACGCATATTGGTACACAGTATCTCTATAGTCATGTGATCAAGACAGATCGGTCCGATTTTTCATTTTTTATCTGAGTGCCGCGCTATGAGCTTGTAGATCTGCTAATTTTTTTTTATTAAAAAAATATATTTAATATCATATTGTTTATGTCCCTCAAACGTTTTTCAAAAGGATTGAGCCTAAATCAAGCCTCAGATATACACATTCCAACTAACTTCTCTCAGGCTTATAAAGCACTTTCACCTGCAATACCACATTGTCCTGATTTGGCACGTGGAGCTATTGAGACAGTTTGTATGCATGTTATCTCTTACCTTTGTTGTCTCCGCCAGGCCGAAAGGCATGGCGAGAGAGTATGTTTTACCCCCTGTCTGTCCGTCCGTCCGTCCGTCCGTCCGTGTGTCCGTCATTCGATCTGTCTGTGTACAGCTAATCTCCGGCACTGTTGGCTTGCTCGCAGCCAAACTGTGCACACACAGTCCCTGGATACCAGAGCAGAACCTCTGCCCCAAATTTTTCACAGGGGCCTGTTATAGCGCCACCAGGAGGCCGATTTGTGCAAAACACATTTTTTGACAGTACTCCTACAGATTTTGTCCAAAAATCCCACAAATCGGTACACAGTATCTCTATAGTCATTAAACGAAACGGGTCTTTCAGATTTCTCATATTCCATCCTGATTGGCTAAAAATGCCTTCCAAAGTTTGCAGGAGTGCACCGTTTTGACAAAATGCCTCAAATCATGAACACAGCATGCAATTTCCTTGAAATGCACATTCCCATTAGGCCGAGGAAGAACTAACATTTGAACATTTTCAAATCAGCCTCATGGTGGCGCTATAACAGGCCGATTCGTGTTTTTACCTATAATTGCACCGATCTGTGTAAAACTTTGTATGCACACTCCTTATAGGTCAAGGAAAAACCTTTGACCTGCATTTTTCACATCTGCCTTTTATAGCGCCACCAGGAGGCCGACTTGTGTAAAACACATTTTTTTATACTACTCCTTCCAATTTTATCCAAATTTCACGCAAATCGGTACACATGATCTCTATAGTCATGTGATCACGACGGATGTGTTTGATCTTTCATATTCCATACTGATTGGCTAAAGTTTGCATTATTGGCTTGTTTTGAACAAAATTCTGCAAATCATGAACGCACCGTCCAATTGCGCTCAAACTTTGCACGCACATTCACACTATGTTGAGGAACAAATGCCAACCTTTTAACATTGGCCTGTTATAGCGCCACCAACAGGTCAAATTTAGCGAAACACATGTTTTTAACAAAATTTCTCAAATCATGAATGCAGTCAGTGTCCGATTGTCGTGCAAGGCCTAAGAAGAAATGGCACCCTTTTCACGTTGGCCTATTATAGCGCCACCAGGAGGCCACAATAGCCTACCCGACCTGGCGGAGACCTGTGCTCCGACACTTTTTCTAGTTTTAATATTTTTTTATGTTGGAACTGAAAAACGGGAGGGATTGTATCACTTGTGACGTCACGTGCGGGGGCAAATCAATTTGGCCTGTTTTGAGACCAATTTACATAAAACCCCAGATTATGCTGTGAAAGCCTGAGTGCTCAAACTGGGGTATTTTTTGAGGATAGAAGAGAGGTAGGGGAGACTAAAAACACACAAAAAAGAAGGAAAAGTTAAAATTCATGGTGTAGTCCCTTTGAGGATTTGTGCAAATCTTTGAATATATTTTTAAGCAAACATTTTTAATTCAAATCTTAGCTTCTGGGGGTCCTTGAAATGAAAAAGTTTGGGAACCAATGTACTATATAGGCAGAGGAAGAAATGCCACCCTTTTCACATTAGCTGTTATAGCGCCACCAGCAGGCCGATTTTTGCAAAACAAATCATGAACGCGACTTCCTATTGCCGTGAAAGGTTGTGGAAGATATGGCACCCTTTTCAAATTGGCCAATTAAAGTGCCACCGGGAGGCCACAATAACCTTGATTCTTCTTTATTCTTCTTCTTTTATACCTGACCTGGCGGAGACCTGTGCTCCGAGGAGTACTTTTATAGTTATTATTAATATTGAGTCCCATTGAGATTCAATATATATTTTACATGGGAGCTCTGTTAGTAGCAGTACAAAAAGTTGCAAGTGACACAACATTGTGTGTGCATGTTTAAAATAATCCTATAAAATAATCTGATAAGATTTTCCTGTAGTGTGTGAGACAACAAGATTTTCAAGTGCTAAACTCCTGTCTGGGACCAACTTAAAGAGGTACAGTAGCTCACCCACATGTCTGTCTTCTTTCAATTGCTCACCCCATAAAATGATGGAGAATTTGTTTTTGTCACATTCCTGATCCATTGACCAATATTCCAATATTTATAGTGATTTAAAGTAAATAGGAGGCCAATCTTAACAAGAGCAGTATTATATTTAAATGATTTGCTTATACTAGCAGGCCACCCAGTGATTACACAGAGTTGTTTTGGAGTTCATACTTTTTTGAAAAAAAAGTTTTGCCTTGGCCTCTTATTTACTTAAAATTAATGAAACATTGGAATATTGGATCAGAGTATTTTGGGTTAACTACCCCTTGATGGTAGGGCTAGCTTGGCTGCTTGATTTGATATGCAAGCTGTGACAGCAACCTTGGACTGAATCAGCTGGTGAGATAGGCTGTGTGCAATTATACATTACAGAGTGTAATGTAATGTAATAAGTGAAATGTAATGCTGACATGAAATGTGATGTGATGAGTACAAGGAATGGAAATAACGTTAAGTGGACACTTTTTTATGGTCCTGTCAAGCATTAAGTGACACTGATACACCTACAGTGAAGCCTGTCCCGTTAAGCCAGTGCCAGACTATTTGTTGGAGCAGTTAACAACTCATACACATCTGAACTGTGATCCTGACTACATAAACAAAAAAAAACAAAAAAATAACTAAAGCTGTCAAAAAGTGTCCTCCTCAAATGGAGTGGGGTGGAAGTATGAAGTAGCATACAATGAAGTAAGTAAAATGTAAAATGACAAGTACAGTATTTGAGTATTTACTTTCCTTACTGAATATTAACATGTCCAAATAATGTATCTGACAAGACCTGCTGTAATGATTTTACCAAATGAAGAAACCCAGCACCCCACCACCCTGCCAATTTAACTATTTTTAAACCATAGCCACTGGCATGGACAAAAAACACATAGCTAAGAAGCACTATCAAATATCATGTGAGTGTTGGAAGTATAATTTACAAGATTATTAATAGATTTGAAATGTTTTTTGTTATGTCTAAATGGATACTATCGCAATGTCAACAGGAATTAAAGGACCTTGAAAGGCAACTCCTACTTTTACTTTCTGCCCAGCATGCAATGAACACCTAATATAAGGCATGCTGAGATGGTTGACACGTACCCATTGCAGAGGAGTTCAGAGTTCCATAGTGGTGAGTGAGACTTCATCTGTTCTTGATAGTCCTATAAATATTTTAGAGATGTTAGTTATTCATAGTCGCATAAATCTATCATGTTAGCTATTCATTAAAATGACTCTGTACATAGTGCCACATAGCTACAGATAGACAGAGGTTACAGACACTGAATATTGAGTGGACAGAATAATTTATGTTATATTGAACAATTTAAATTATTGATTGTGTATTATTGTATGTATAGTGATATGGTTTAGGCCAGATTGGAATTCACTTTTGTTCATTCATTTTTATCTACCTTTCAATTATGTTATGATTATTTGAATAATAGTTTACATTGTAGCCTATGTGTTTTTACCAGATACTTTCTTAATCTTAATCAAGTAATTATTTGGAAAATTACTTTTACATCTACTAGAGTTAATATTGGTTTGAAGTAACAATATTTTTTATTTTACTCGAGTAGAGTTTGGCTACTCTGCCCACCTCTGAATTTAACCTTAATTGGAATTAAAGGTTAAGAAATAAATCTAGCATTTCTACTTATATTTTTCTTCAAATAAAAAAATAGAAAAATGGCTTTAGTAACAAAAAATGACTTGGTGAAATTAAGAAGAAGTAAAAAACAAACAAACAAATAAAAAAACTGAATGGGCAACTATAATTTCGTGTCATTGCATGTAAATAATATTTTCAGATGTGGAATTGATGAGATATTTTTTAATGCGTCTCTTACAAAGTGGTGTGTGGCAAGAATCAACATTAGGATTCATATAATCTAATCTAATTCATAATTATAAATTGTGTTAAATCATCAACTCATGTTAATATCCTCAAAATGATGTGTTTTTTCACTCTTAGGGGTTGCACTCAAGATTCTACTTCTACTGGTAGTGGGGAAAAGTGAGTGTTCATAATCTTTCTAATAAACCTACAATAAGCTATAACCATAAGAATAATCCTACAATTATCTGCTCAGATCTCAAGTCAGCAAAGGCATCAACACCATCTATTTGTCTGTCTACAGAAAGCCGCCACCATGAGTACGGACGCAGAGATGGAGCAGTATGGCAAGGCCGCCATTTATCTCCGTAAGCCAGAGAGGGAGAGAATGGAGGCTCAAGCTATGCCCTTTGATGCCAAAACGGCAGCATATGTGGCTGATGCTAAGGAGCTGTACCTCAAGTGTAAAATTATAAAGAAGGACGGTGGCAACGTCACTGTGGAAACGCTCTTGGATAAGGTGGTAAGTAGAGGTGTATCTAAAATCAAATAGTGGAACAGTACAACTGTAATCACAATACATTCTGAAGTTGTGCTTTTTTTTTCTTTTTTAGGAAAGAACTGTAAAGGAGGCTGATGTCACCCCTATGAACCCTCCCAAGTATGACAAAATTGAGGACATGGCCATGATGACCCACCTCAGTGAAGCCACTGTCCTGTATAACCTCAAAGAGCGTTATGCAGCATGGATGATCTATGTAAGGTTCTCTACATACTGAGAACAGTACAGTATTGCACCTGTCGATAGCAAAGAAAGAAAAATACAGTGTACAAGTTATATCATCAAGTGAAAAACATAGAAAAACGAATGCAAACAAACTCTTCTGAAGTTAACTTGGTCATTGGTTGATGCCACTTGAAACTCGTGACTGTAATACCAGCTTCTAGTGATCCGTTGTCCCAGATATGTGGCATGCTCAGTGCTATGTTGTATGATGTTAATGTTCTCTCTCTTCTCCCCTTCAGACCTACTCTGGCTTGTTTTGTGCAACTGTGAACCCCTACAAGTGGCTCCCAGTGTACGACCAGGACGTTGTAAATGCCTACAGAGGCAAGAAGCGTATTGAGGCTCCACCCCACATCTTCTCTGTCTCTGACAACGCCTATCAGTTCATGCTGATGGGTACGTACTACTCAGGACAATGTAAAAACAATAATATAACTATAATGGTTTTGTGGTGTATCCATGACTAAAAGTTTGCTTTACATTTTACAGATAAAGAGAACCAGTCTGTCCTGATCACGTAAGTCTCCCATCTACTAGGCTTTAAAAAAAGAACAGTGTACACCAATTCACTAACTGCATTTATCTGAATATGTGTATTTATAACCAGTGGAGAATCCGGTGCTGGAAAGACTGTGAACACCAAGCGTGTCATCCAGTACTTTGCAACAGCTAGTTCTGGTGGAGAGAAATCGGCGGCCGATAGCGGTAAAATCAAGGTATATGTACAGGTTTTTATCTTCAACAAATACATGTTTTTGAACATAAAGCATTTGTATGCAATATAGCAATTCAATTTAAAAGAATTCTGACCAAATTTTCAATTGTCTAAAACATTCTAGGGGTCACTGGAGGATCAGATTATTGCTGCCAATCCCTTGCTGGAGTCCTATGGTAATGCCAAGACTGTGAGGAATGACAACTCCTCTCGCTTTGTAAGTATAAATAATGACACTTTATGAGAAAACCTGCAATAATTCCACAATGTAGATGCAACTAATTGTGCTATATCAAACAGGGTAAATTCATCAGAATCCATTTCGGCACAACGGGTAAACTGGCCAGTGCTGATATTGAGACATGTGAGTATGAAGTTCACAGATGATAAATTATAAATGCTTTCATTTGAGGATTACATTCTGAGTTATGTACAACCCATATAGATTATTATTATTGTTGTTGTTGTTGTTGTTGTTGTTGTTGTTGTTGTTGTTGTTGTTGTTGTTGTTGTTGTTATTATTATCATCATTTTGAGTTATGTACAACCCATATAGATCTGCTGGAGAAGTCCAGAGTGACCTACCAGCTTGCTGCAGAGAGAGGTTACCACATCTTTTTCCAGATGATGACCAACCACAAACCTGAGATTATTGGTAAGTGGAATTACTGATGATGCAGCTAGCAACATAAATGAATGAATAAAAACAAATTTTCACCCTTTTTTAATCCCTTTTAAGAAATGTGTCTGATCAGCTCCAACCCCTACGACTTCCCGTTGATCAGCATGGGTGTGATCACTGTGGCCAGCATTAACGACAAAGAGGAGCTGGACGCTACTGATGTCAGTGAACATTATTTTAATAGTCTAATACTCACTGTGCAATGCAGTCAGTTGCTCTGCAAAATGTATTTTATAAAGCAGTGGTTCTCAAAGTTTTCAGGCCGTGACCCCCCAAACTATACCGTATTTTCCGCACTATAAGGCGCACCATCAGTGCGGATGCGCCTTATAATCCGATGCGCTTTATATATGTATCAATATTGGTTTTGATTGATTGAATATTTTATTAGGCAAAAAATTTAAAACAGCACAGTTACATTTAAAATACTTTGTCTAACAGGTCCGTTCATAAAAGTCCTTGCGGACTTGTTTCCAATGAGGGCCTTGGTATTCCATTCATATACATATATAGTGGCACCACAGTTCGAATATCATTACAAAAAGAAAAGAACAGCAAAAAAGATAACACTATGTACAAAAAAATAAGTAAAAAAGGGGGGAAAAAGATATGTACAAGAACGGGGGGGGGGGGGGGGTCGGCTGTCTAACGGGAAAATGGTACTACCTCCTCTTTTGGCCTCCTGAAAGGTGATTTTTTAAGGCTCTTTTAAATGAGCCCAGCGAACTGCATTTTTTGAGGGATGGGGTTAGACTATTCCAATCCTGGGTGGCAGTGGTTTAGAAGGAGAATTTGCCCATGTTTGTTTTATGATCGCATGTTTGTTCCCTTGGTTTCTGCACAATAAGGCGCACTGATGCGCCTTATAATGCGGTGCGCCCTATATATGAAAACAATACATTTATTGAAAGTGCGCCTTATACTCAGATGCGCCTTATAGTGCGGAAAATACGGTAATCCTATTTTAACTGGGGACCCCCCAAGTTAAAATAGGCACTTGGAATTGTAGCTTGGAATTGTAGCAGTGGTGGCATTACATATAGTTTGACTTGGTTCCACAGATAAATATTGTGAAAATAGCCGATCTACATGTTTTCATTTTTTGTACCTCTTTCTTAGGTAATATTCGACAATTTGGCCAATGTTTGACAATTTGAATAGTATAGTTTGTTGATTACTTTTGATGCAGTAATGGTCTTATTTGTTTTATTTCAACTTACTTATTGTATAGGTCTTAAAAGTCCTTAAATTGTCACTTTAGAAATGTGCATATACCATGTATATACACTTATACTGTATGTTGGTTTGTTAACTGTTGAGTTGTACACAGTTCTAAATTATGTTTGTTAATCTAATGCTTAATCTCAATCTTTTGAATACATCTCTGCTTATTGACATCAGGACGCTATTGACGTCCTGGGCTT
Source organism: Gymnoscopelus microlampas (assembly GCF_963454915.1). Lineage (NCBI taxonomy): Eukaryota > Metazoa > Chordata > Actinopteri > Myctophiformes > Myctophidae > Gymnoscopelus > Gymnoscopelus microlampas. Next base: position 3,850,944 of record NC_139951.1, read on the forward strand.
CAACGCTGAGGAAAAACAGATGATCTACAAGTTCACCGGTGCAGTGATGCATCATGGTGTCATGAAGTTCAAACAGAAGCAGCGTGAAGAACAGGCAGAACCTGACGGCACGGAGGGTGAGCTAATAATTGGAGGACATTTGGGCTTCCGAATTTTTGAAAAAATAACCTTCTATTTGACAATTTTCTGTTATATATTCATCAATAATAGGTAATATACTATCAAAAGCTTGATTAGCTCAGCTCAGGCATCAAAGGTATTTTTTATTACATGTTTTATATGTTCTAAAAGTAACAGGGCTGCAAGTAATAGTAACAGGGCTGCAAGCAACAGGATTGCAAATCTATGCTAATGTTAGCTTTTTCTCAGGAATAGAAGCTAGCTGTTTAGCTAGATGTTAGCATTTACCAAGAGGACAAACTCACATAAATGAATAAGTAAATATTTTTTGTCAAGTATTTATCTTATTCTGGAAATATGCATAACAGGGTTGCGTGAGGTAGGTTGAGACATTCAAGTAAGGCTGACAATGTTATAAAAATATGAATAATAGAAGAGAGGAGATGTCTTTGCTCTACCCATGATGTTAGGAAAGTGTTTGATGATGTCACTTCTAGAGTGTCATGTGACTCACACTTTTCTTTTTCTTTTACCATGCTAAAAGGTTTAAGGTAACAGGGTTGCATGCAAGTTGTGGGACACAGGTTCCTTGCATAATAATACTTATTTAAAATATTAGGTTAATTAAAACATATGTTTTCACATCTACAAGAGACATTTATGAACAAAATAATGCAAAAGAAAGTAGATTTAAATGTCATTTTAACAGTTTTATCTGAGATTCAATTTGGCAACCAAGGGGGTGGGACAAGAGAGAATTTGCATTTTAGGGGTACTACAGACTTATTTGGTATTTTTAAAAATATGTTTTAAAAAAAATTCTCCAAGTTGATTTTGATTTGGTCTCAGGACAAGTACAAGTTACACAACAAATGCATTATTTAGTATTTTGTAAATGGATTATTTGACATTTCTTGGGTGGGACGTAAAATGTCCTCCAATTCTGGAATGACCCCTTTATTATTATTATTATTATTACTATTATTATTATTATTATTATTACCCTGTATCATTAACACGGAGGGTTAGCTGCATCTACTAGCTGTATTTACTTACATTCTAAATGGACCAAGATAAATATATTTTCAATATATTTCCATTATTATTATTGTCTCCGCCAGGCCGAAAGGCATGGCGAGAGAGTATGTTTTGCCCCCTGTCCTTCCGTCCGTGTGTGTGTGTGTGTGTGTGTGTGTGTGTGTGTGTGTCCGTCCGTCCGTCCGTCCGTCCGTGTGTTCGTCTGTGAACAGCTAATCTCCGGCACCGTTGGCTTGATCGCAGCGAAACTGTGCGCACACACTCCCTGGATGCCAATTCAGAACCTCTGCCTCAAATGTTTCACATGGGCCTGTTATAGCGCCACCAGGAGGCCGATTTGTGCAAAACATATTTTTTGACATTACTCCTACAGATTTTGTCCAAAAAACACGCAAATCGGTACACATTATCTCTATAGTCATTAAACCAAACAAGTCTTTCAGATTTCTCATATTCCATCCTGATTGGCTAAAAATGGCTTCCAAAGTTTGCAGGAGTGCTCCGTTTTGAACTAAATGCCTCAAATCATGAACACAGCATGCAATTTCCTTGAAATTGTGCACGCATATTTCCACTATGCCGGGGAAGAAATGGCACTTGAAAATGTTCAAATCAGCCTCATGGTGGCGCTATAACAGGCCGATTCGTGTTTTTACCTATAACTGCACCGATCTGTGTAAAACTTTGTAAGCGCACTCCCTAGAGGTCAAGGAAAAACCTTTGCCCTGCATTTTTCACATCTGCCTTTTATAGCGCCACCAGTAGGCCGACTTACGTAAAACACATTTTTTGCTATTAAGCCTAAATATTTAATGCAAATTTCACGCAAATCGGTACACATGATCTCCATAGTCATGTGATCAAGACGGATGTGTTTGATTTTTCATATTCCATCCTGATTGCCTAAGATTGACATCTAAAGTTTGCAGTAGTGGCTTGTTTTGAACAAAATTCCGCAAATCATGAAAGCATCATCCGATTGCGGTCAAACTTTGCACGCACAATCACACTATGTTGAGCAGCGCTATAACATTGGCCTGTTATAGCGTAGGTCTAATTTAGCAAAACACATTATTTGAACAAAATGCCTCAAATCATGAATGCAGTGTCCGATTGCCGTGCAAGGCCTAAGAGGAAATGGCAACCTTTTCACATTGGCCTATTATAGCGCCACCAGGAGGCCGCAATAACCTACCTGACCTGGCGGAGACCTGTGCTCCGAGGAGCACTTTTTCTAGTTTTTTTTATATTTTAGCGTTTACGGTGGCGCAATCGGTAGCGCAGTCGGTTGCGATGTCGCCTCACAGCGAGAGGGTCCTGGGTTCGATTCCCACTATGGGCGCTGGGGGCATGTTCTCTCCTCCACGTCATCAGTGCCCATACCCTAGGTGGGGTTGGCGAAAGGGCCTTTCTGTGTGGAGTTTGCATGTTCTCCCTGTGTCCCTTATGGTAAATAAATGTGTTCCTTCCACGCGCTACACCCTTCCGGGGAAACTCCACCCACATGTCAGGTGATAAGAAGTGGCCTGCTCACTCCTCATGCATTGAAGGAAGCATGAGCTCAGTTCGGGGCTCTCCCCAAGCTGGCAGAGGGAGAGTAGCACCCAGGATTAAAGCTTAGGCAATTGGCACTGGGTAAAAGAATGGGTTACAAAAATCGTGATATAAAAAACAAATTGTATGAACATTTCAGAGGCTGACAAGATTTGCTACCTGTTGGGCATAAACTCAGCAGAGATGCTTAAGGCGTATTGCTACCCCAGAGTGAAAGTTGGAAACGAGTATGTCACTAAGGGACAGACTGTGCCACAGGTGAGTAAATTACATTATTTCCATGTTCTGATTTCATACACACTTTATATTCTCAACACAGCATACCATTAGAACTCTAATATCTTTTTGAGTTGTGTCCAGACTGTCTTAAATCATCTTCTGTAAAAACACCCGGGACAGACTCTTCTCCCTTCTGGCTCCCAAACTGTGGAACAAACTCCCCATTGCAGACTCATTCCCAATCTTCCGGCGTAATCTGAAGACTCACCTCTTCAGACTCCATAGCCCGTAGCACTTGCGGTAGAACTTGCCCTAGCCTTGCCCTAGCCTTGATGACCTTGCAGGCTTATGCAAAGGCTAAATGTAATTTCGATGGCATGTTATGTAGACAGATGCCAGGTTAATCTGTAGACCTGGCATCCAAGTGTATAGTTTCAATGTGCAGATTATAGATTGTTTTAGATTATAATGTTTAGACTGATGATAGCTTCTTGGTTGACCTATGATCCTAGATTACTAATGCAATGCATTTGATGCATTACCTCGTGTTTTCCTTGCTTACTGTAAATCACTCTGGATTAAGAGCGTCTGCTAAATGCCTAAATTGTAAATTGTGTAATTCACACCCCTACTAATAACGTTCCTATTTCCATAGGTAATGAACTCAGTTGGTGCCTTGGCCAAGTCCCTCTATGAGAAGGAGTTCTTCTGGATGGTCGTTAGGATCAATGAGATGCTGGACACCAAGCAGCAGAGAAACTACTACATTGGTGTGCTGGACATCGCTGGTTTTGAAATCTTTGATGTAAGCATGGACTTGTTTTAAGTGGGAGACTTATTATTTTTGTCACAATTACACAATTACAAGAAATTGGGCTAATGATATTTCCACTCACAGTTCAACACCCTGGAGCAGCTGTGCATCAACTTCACCAATGAGAAACTGCAACAGTTTTTCAACCACACCATGTTTGTTCTGGAACAAGAAGAGTACAAGAAGGAAGGAATTCCCTGGGATCTCATTGACTTCGGCATGGACTTGGCTGTCTGCATTGAGCTAATTGAGAAGGTATTATTATATTTTATTACACGGCTTGGTTGGATGCTTAATTCTGATTGGTCAATCACTGAATTCAGCGGTGTGTTATTTCTGGATAATGACCGATGAGCTCAAAAACAGACCGCTGTCTAATCAAAGGCTCAGAGCACCTGTGCTAGTTGGTTTTGTGCACCTGCGCTAGTTGATTTTATGTAAACAAACACACAATGTCATTTACAGCTAAACATTGATCTCAAGTGAAGAAGCAAAGAAGCAAGAAATAGAAATGCAGTAACCGAAAATTGATTCTATTTGATCAACACTTTCCAAGGTGACCGTGTCCGCACGGCGTAACACTTATGGAACACTTTGTTGTGCTTTAATGGACATGATGTTAATATAGTTTTTGTCATTGGCACTTCGTTTGTGGTGATTTGTCTCTTTTGTCTCCTTTACAAAGCCCTTGGGCATCTTCTCCATCCTTGAAGAGCAGTGCATGTTCCCAAAGTCTTCAGACAAAACCTTCGCCGAAAAGTTGCTTGACCAGCATCTTGGGAAGAACAAGGCCTTTGAGAAACCCAAGCCGGCCAAAGGCAAGGGTGAGGCCCACTTCTCCCTGGTCCACTACGCTGGAACTGTGGACTACAGCATCACAGGCTGGCTTGAGAAGAACAAGGACCCCCTGAACGACTCTGTCATTCAACTGTTCCAGAAGTCTTCAGTTAAACTGCTGGCTGTGTTCTATCCTCCTCCTGAGCCTGAAGGTATGTTTATACATATAATAATATGATATTATGTGTTCTATCCTCCTCCGGAGTCTGAAGGTATGTGTATTAATAGAATAACATAATGTGTTCTATCCTCCTCCTAAGGCTGAAGGTATGTTTATTAATATAATAACATAATATAATGTGTTCTATCCCCCACCTGAGCCTAATACTATAAACACTCAGAATTTTACAAGAAGGGAGGAATTTTCATTCTGTATATCAAAGTATATTATGTCTGTTGACTTTAACAAATGAAGAAAAGGAGGGATGCGGAAGAAACTGTCCACTCATGATTCTAACCAATATAAATAGATAACACAAAGAAGGGCGGCAAGAAGAAGGGTGGTTCCATGCAGACTGTGTCTAGTGCTTTCAGGGTAAGAATATTTATTCATTATTATCAACATTATAGTCCTGTAAAAAATAGGCATGTCTTTTCATGTTGGAATTAAACAATTTCTGTATCACATGATGTGAGCTTGTAGAGCAGCTATCTTTGAATGGCTGAAGTTTAAAACAGGGCTTGAGTGGTTAATGTATGTTTTAGAAAAATCTAAATCTTTAAAGTAACTAGAATCTAAAGAGTTCCAATAATTCTAGTGGGGGGAAAAGTACAATATTGTCTTACTTTTTACTAATAATAATTGTCCAATAGGCGAACTTGGGGATGCTGATGACCAATCTGAGAAGCACTCATCCTCACTTTGTGCGTTGCCTGATTCCCAACGAGTCCAAGACTCCAGGTAAACACTGAAAATAAACATTTAAACAAATGATTGTGAGGTCGCCATTGAATGCAACGTTGGCTAGTGTGTAACTATTTTGTCCTAATAATAAAACATCTTTACAGGCCTGATGGAGAACTTCCTGGTCATCCACCAGCTGAGGTGTAACGGTGTGCTGGAGGGCATCAGGATTTGTACAAAGGGCTTCCCAAGCAGAATCCCCTATGCTGACTTCAAGCAGAGGTATTCATTCCTTTTTCCAGCAACTTTTAGTTCCACACCTACAGTATTAATACAAAATGACCCACTTTTACAAAACAGGTACAAAGTACTGAATGTCACACAAAATGACCATGAACTTTAAAAAAACAGGTACAAAGTACTGAATGCCAGCGCATGTCCCGATGGCGCGTTCATGGACAACAAGAAAGCCTCTGAGAAGCTTCTTGGGTCCATTGACGTACCTCATGATGAGTACAAGTTTGGACACACCAAGGTAAACACACTCCCAATCTGGTTTAACATTATCCAGAGAGGACTAAAAGTAGATTTTACGTTTTTTTAGTTACTCAATGCTCAGTCTTTGTAACATTGTATTCAGGTCTTCTTCAAAGCTGGTCTGCTGGGTGTCCTGGAGGAGATGCGAGATGAAAAGCTGTTTGCTCTGGTCACAATGACTCAGGCTCTCGGACGAGCTTACGTCATGAGGAAGGAGTTTGTCAAGATGATGGTTAGGAGGTAATATGAAAACATCAATTCAATATTAAGTACAACTTGTAAGTAAACGTTGTCATTGCTGTTCAATAAGACAAAAGTAAAATGTCAAATCATTATAATAAAAATAGCAAAAATTGCCGAGGAAGCTTTTGATGACGGTGGGAAGGAAAAACACTCCCCTTAAACTGGAAAAGAAACCTTGAGCAGATACGGGTTCTAGGACGGGTGGCCATCTGCATTGGGAGGCATGCGTTAATCCGACAGACCTTTTCTCCGACTATGTGGCATCCGCGTGCGGTTAGGGTTAGGGTGCGGGTTTGGTTCGGGTTTACTGTTTAATGTCGGAGTTACCTTCCCGGGGGTTAACAACAATAATACCAACAGCCATAATAACGACAACAACAGAAAGAACTATGACACAATAATAACAGCCTGCAGTCGTATTACATGGAAACCCTCAATCTTCAGCTAAATCATGATCCATTGAAACCGCTTTCTACAGAGAGGCCATTTACACCATCCAGTTCAACGTGCGCTCATTCTGCAATGTGAAAAACTGGCCATGGATGGGGCTGTACTTCAAGATCAAGCCTCTCCTGCAGAGCGCTGAGACTGAGAAGGAGCTGCAGAACATGAAGGAGAACTATGAGAAGATGAAGACTGACCTGGCTGCTGCCCTGGCCACGAAGAAGACACTGGAAGAGAAACTAGTGGCTGTGGTGCAGGAGAAGAATAACCTTGCGCAGTCAGCGGCATCAGTAAGTAGCTACACTTGTACAGGAAATGTTGCTAATGTTTCATATTTTTTATCATCTTCAATCTTTTATCTAATGTAGAATATTGATATAGACCATGGCAGGGAATGTCTGGTGGTCGAACGGCTGTTGGCATCGTTGTATAGCTACATGGCTACCGGCACAAAGGCCTGACCAAATTTGTCGTTCTTCTGAGGGGGAGGTTGAATCTGCAAATGCCACTGCTCCTCAACCACACACTACTATAGTATATCCTTTTGGAGGAGGTTGATATTCTCCAGCTTCTTCCTTGTCCTCATTTGAGCCACCGCCTCCGTACTTTTTCACCAGCTTGTTCAGTCAGTTAATGTCCCTTGTGAACCCCCCCCCCCCCCCCCAGGAAGCAGCTGCAAAACAAATCTCATATATCTCACCCAGAACAAATGCTGCAACAAGTTCCCTCACTTATCTTTTTCATTGACAACCAGGGAGATGAAGCATTGAATGATGCTGAGGAGAGATGTGAGGGTCTTATTAAAAGTAAGATCCAGTTGGAGGCAAAGGTCAAAGAGACGACTGAGAGACTGGAGGATGAGGAGGAGATCAATGCTGAACTGACTGCCAAGAAGAGGAAGCTGGAAGATGAATGCTCTGAGCTCAAGAAGGACATTGATGACCTGGAGCTCACCTTGGCCAAAGTGGAGAAGGAGAAACACGCCACTGAAAACAAGGTTCAACATTATACACTCTAGCCGTCTTATGAAGTTATAGAATAATAATGATCCACTCATGATTACACACTCAAGCTTTCTTATCAAGTTATAGAACAATAATTATCCATTCATTCTGCGTATTCAGGTGAAGAACCTGACTGAGGAGATGGCCTCTCAGGATGAAGGTCTTGCTAAGCTGACCAAGGAAAAGAAGGCCCTCCAAGAGGCACATCAGCAGACTCTTGATGACCTGCAGGCAGAGGAAGACAAAGTCAACACTCTGACCAAGGCCAAGACCAAGCTGGAGCAGCAAGTTGACGATGTGAGTTCATCAAGTCAATTGGATGTTTTGAATATATACGGTATGTTTATTGTTTTAATGAATAATAAGACAAATATATTGTTGTGCAGTTGGAGGGTTCTCTGGAGCAAGAGAAGAAGCTCCGCATGGACCTTGAGAGAGCCAAGAGAAAGCTTGAGGGTGATCTGAAACTGGCCCAGGAATCCATCATGGATCTGGAAAATGACAAGCAGCAGTCTGATGAGAAGATAAAGAAGTAATGGGGACCACAATATGAATAATTGATACTAATAATACATAATATGAATACAAATAACAATATGAAATGACATGGATTAAAACTAAAACTAAAATATGATGTACTGTATTCCACAGGAAGGACTTTGAAGTAAGCCAGCTTCTGAGTAAGATTGAGGATGAGCAATCTTTGGGGGCCCAGCTGCAAAAGAAGATCAAAGAACTCCAGGTATTTATTTTATTCATCTTCTTTAAAATCATTGATAATAAGTATGTGTAGATTACGTTTGTAATATGTTCATTCATCTGAAAGGCTCGTATTGAAGAACTGGAGGAGGAGATCGAGGCAGAGCGTGCCGCTCGTGCCAAGGTTGAGAAGCAGAGAGCTGACCTCTCCAGGGAACTTGAGGAGATCAGCGAGAGGCTGGAGGAGGCCGGTGGAGCCACTGCTAGTCAGATTGAGATGAATAAGAAGCGTGAGGCTGAGTTCCAGAAGCTGCGTCGTGACCTTGAAGAGTCCACCCTGCAGCATGAAGCCACTGCTTCTGCTCTCCGTAAGAAACAGGCGGACAGCGTTGCAGAGCTGGGCGAGCAGATCGACAACCTCCAGCGTGTCAAGCAGAAACTGGAGAAGGAGAAGAGTGAATACAAGATGGAGATCGATGACCTGTCTAGCAACATGGAAGCTGTTGCTAAAGCAAAGGTAGAATAGAATGTTTGTGTTTAATTATTGACAAATACAAGAATGACTAAAACAAGGGAATACATTGTAGGTTACTTCAGTGACTGAATATGTTAATATGTAATATGTTAATCAACAGGGAAATCTTGAGAAGATGTGCCGCACCCTTGAGGACCAACTCAGTGAAATCAAGGCCAAGAGTGATGAGAATGTTCGCCAGTTAAATGATATTGGAGCTCAGAGAGCAAGACTGTTGACGGAAAATGGTAAATGTTCATTGTAAAGTCTACTAGCCTACGTGGTTTGTCAATGGTACTTGAGCAAAATCCATAATTTGAGATAATGCTTTGATCATTAGTCAGAAATATGTATTCAACAAAGATTATTTAAATGTTTGAAACTAATATTAAAATTTCTAACTAGGTGAGTTTGGTCGTCAACTTGAGGAGAAAGAAGGTCTCGTCTCTCAGCTCACCAGAGGCAAGCAGGCCTTCACCCAACAGATTGAGGAGTTGAAGAGACACGTTGAAGAGGAGGTTAAGGTAAGGAACAGCTTTCTTTTTTACAAATAGGCGTATAGGTGTCTTTTTGTAATTGTATCCAGCTGACATTTCTTTGGCATTTTTCTTTTGACAGGCAAAGAATGCCCTTGCCCATGCTGTGCAATCAGCTCGCCATGACTGTGACCTTCTGAGGGAGCAGTTTGAGGAGGAGCAGGAGGCCAAGGCCGAGCTACAGCGTGGAATGTCCAAGGCCAACGCTGAGGTGTGTCAGTGGAGGAGCAAGTATGAGACTGATGCTGTGCAACGCACTGAGGAGCTAGAGGAAGCTAAGTAAGTGATCAGTGTTTTTAAAACATCAAATACCACTCACTATACAAAATATTGCTCACAATAATTTGATTCCATTCAAAACTGATCAACAGGAAGAAGCTTGCCCAGCGTCTTCAGGAAGCTGAGGAACAAATCGAGGCTGTGAATTCCAAGTGCGCCTCTCTGGAGAAAACCAAACAGAGACTCCAGGGTGAAGTGGAAGACCTCATGATTGATGTGGAGAGGGCCAATGGTTTAGCTGCCAACCTTGACAAGAAACAGAGGAACTTTGATAAGGTGCTTTGACATAGATTATTTTAGAGCAAAATCATTCTTGCCTCCTTAAACTGGGGTAAATTACACATTTCGTTACAAATGCTCTATAGGTCTTGGCAGATTGGAAGCAGAAATATGAAGAGGGCCAGGCCGAGCTGGAAGGAGCTCAGAAAGAGGCTCGTTCTCTCAGCACTGAGATGTTTAAAATGAAGAATTCCTATGAGGAGTCGCTGGACCAACTGGAGACCATGAAGCGTGAAAACAAGAACCTGCAACGTGAGTTTTTTTAACAATAAAAAAATAAAATCATTAAATATTCAAGATCAAGCTACAACTTTATTCAAATGCAAATTCAAATACAAAATAGTTGCTGATTGGAAAGTTGCTCATTCATTATTTTCAATCAACTGCAGAGGAGATCTCAGACCTGACTGAACAGATTGGTGAGACTGGAAAGAGCATCCATGAGCTGGAGAAATCCAAGAAACAGACAGAGACAGAGAAGTCAGAGATCCAGACAGCCCTGGAGGAAGCTGAGGTAAAACTTTTACCAATTGGCTATATCTTAGAATTATTTCAATAAGTTTTATATTCAGACAGTGTAGCAGTATGTGATCGATGTTACATTAAAATGTCCTACAACCTTTTGATCCTGTATTACATTTTAGGGTACTCTGGAGCACGAGGAGTCCAAGATTCTTCGTGTCCAGCTGGAGCTCAACCAGATCAAGGGTGAGGTTGACAGGAAGCTGGCAGAGAAGGACGAAGAGATGGAGGGGATCAAGAGGAACAGCCAGAGGGTGATTGACTCCATGCAGGGCACTCTGGACTCTGAGGTCAGGAGCAGAAACGATGCCCTGAGAATCAAAAAGAAGATGGAGGGAGACTTGAATGAGATGGAGGTTCAGCTGAGCCACGCCAACCGCCAGGCTGCTGAGGCCCAGAAGCAGCTGAGGAACGTCCAGGGAACGCTTAAGGTGCAAAACATATTAGTTAGATACATATTCACACAATGGAACTTCACTGAACAAGTCACATTCTGATGTTCCTCTTAACGTGACCACCTCAAATGTGATTTATTTTAGGATGCCCAACTGCACCTTGACGACGCTTTAAGAGGCCAAGAAGATATGAAGGAGCAAGCTGCCATGGTGGAGCGTAGGAATGGCCTCATGGTTTCTGAGATCGACGAGCTGAGAGTGGCTCTGGAACAGACAGAGAGAGGCCGCAAAGTGGCTGAACAAGAACTAGTGGATGCTAGTGAACGCGCTGGCCTGTTGCACTCCCAAGTAAGTCAATGGAAAAACTCTCAACATATTTAACATACAAGTCATGCATACTTGCATTGCTAAACTGGATCTTTATTTTAGAACACAAGCCTTTTGGGCACCAAGAAGAAACTTGAGAGTGACCTGATCCAGGTCCAAGGCGAAGTGGATGACAGTGTTCAAGAAGCAAGGAATGCTGAGGAGAAGGCAAAGAAAGCCATCACTGATGTAAGTTAGGATGACCGCCCCTTATCCAAAAATATCCACAATACAGCTCCGTCATGGCCTGTCTTATGTTAAAAAAACCTTTGCTCTTTAATAGGCTACAACAGAGGATGTATTTTAGAACTAAATGCTAAACTTGTCTTTATATCAGAAATATGTGCTCAGGGAGAAAGATAACATTCTGAACCCAGCATTCTGAGGTGCTGGCTTCTGACAGATGGTTCAGAATGCTACAGTGCAGACTGTACTGGTACAAGAATGTATTCATTTATTCAAAGACATTTACCTGGTTTGTTTCCTTCTTGTCGTATGACACTGGTATCTGTTTATTACCTTATTATGACCTGTTTATTATCTTTTTATAGAGCTATTTTCTCACATTCAACATTTGATAATCTGTACCATGTTTGTTTTTTTGGATTGGATTGGATTTTCTTGGCAAGTGTGATAAAGCATCATCATTTTTTCCTCGCTGGACAATGAAGTATATTCTTATCTTAACAAACAATACTTTCCAGGCTGCTATGATGGCCGAGGAGCTTAAGAAGGAGCAGGATACTGGTTCTCACCTGGAGAGGATGAAGAAGAACCTGGAGGTCACAGTCAAGGACCTGCAGCATCGCCTGGACGAGGCGGAGAACCTGGCTATGAAGGGAGGCAAGAAGCAGCTCCAGAAACTGGAGTCTAGGGTAAGATGTAGTTTACTTCAACACAGCTTATAATCAATGAAATAAGAAGAAATCATTTCATTGTGCATCATTTCATTCTGAAGGTGCGTGAACTGGAGGGAGAGGTTGAAGGAGCACAGAGAGGCGGAGCAGACGCCATTAAAGGTGTCCGCAAGTACGAGAGGAGAGTGAAGGAGCTGACATACCAGGTACTGTATATCATGTTCACTTAAAAAACCATCATGCCCCTGATTAGATTAATAGATTGCATGAACATGCAACTGATGTTATAAATTCACTTTACTTCAGACTGAAGAAGACAAGAAGAATCTTGGCAGGCTTCAGGATCTGGTAGACAAACTGCAGATGAAGGTGAAGGGCTACAAGAGGCAGGCTGAGGAAGCGGTAAGACAATATACATCTTTAGTTGTCGTCGCCATGGCCATAGTGTTGTTGTCATAGTTTAACTAATGAAATAACTAAAGGAATAATAGTAATCAGTTATGTAATGTCCATCTTGCTGCTTTCCACAAGCGGCAAATGTAATCTATAGCTTGCCACGTTTCTGCAGTTTAGCATGCACACGACGGTACTGAAATGCACTGCACACATGGGCGTTGTGGAAGCTCTGACCTTATACTGTAACATGGGTGCTGAAAGGAAAAGCATGCACATGCTGCAGTCGCAGGCAGTGTGTTTCAGGCATAATGGTAAAAGTACATTTCCAAAATGGACTACAGAAAGCAATAGACTTTGTTTCCTTTAACCTGCAATTCTTGGCTCGGGGTGCCGAACAAGAACAAGAAAACAGCCATGATTGTGCCATTCCAATGAGAACCTGTCAAGGCTCACTCATAAACATGCTACTGTACATGGGCCACTGTGTCTCAACCACACATTACAATTTCTTGAAATTGTCTTGTTTGGACTACAATAGTAAGATGCTCTTTTCAAATATTGAGGCTTTCAACCATCTCTATCATATTGTAGGAGGAAGCAGCCAACACTCACCTGTCCAAGTGCAGAAAGGTTCAGAATGAGCTGGAGGAGGCTGAAGAGCGTGCTGACATCGCTGAAGGCCAGGTCAACAAGATGAGAGCTAAAAGTCGTGACTCCAAGGTAATACATGTTCAATAAGAAGGTTCATTATGTTGACTATCTTTAACTAAGATTCAACTGAAAGTGTATGTTGAATATCTAAAATGATATTCTTTACGTTTGTTACAGGGAAAAGAAGCTGCTGAATAAGTTCTACAATTCAAGTCACTGTACAAAGTCATAAAATATGACCCATTGTATTCAATAAAAGTGCATGGTAACAAAAGTATTTTGTTCTTGTAGTCATTACCTAGTCTTGTCAATACGTTTTATTGTGTGGTTTGAATTGTGGGTCCAACTCACATTATACCTTTTTATAAACATAAACATGAATATGTATATTATCCTCCTACACTAATCCGAGCCGAGACCCATGGAGTGGATAGTTAGTGTTCGCCAGGGTAAAATGGCAGATGCATGCTCCATATAACTGACACACTTTTACACAAAATATTACTCAATATTATGCCTACAGTATAACACCAAAAGCTTCCCATACCATTACTGTACTTGCACAATGTACAATTAATATGAAACGCATTATGACCCAATACGTCTGTAAGGGCGGATTCAGACTGGGTCCGATTGATTCAAACCGTTCCCAAGTACGATTGGCCTCTCGCAGCTGGCCAGTATTCACATTCTTCCGCACTCGAGACCATTTAATTTAACAGTAATGGTAAATATGTGCCTTGTGGGGGCGCTGTGGACTATGGGGCTTTGGGAGATACAGAATGTCATTCACAGAAGAAAAGTCACTTGTCAGAGTCCAGAGTGAATAATAAAGTTATACTGTGTTCCTGACGTTGTCTTGAGTTATAATAACAACAGATCAACAATACACAACCAAAGCAGTGTGTGCACTGGTCTTTGAAACCTTGAAATGTAGCGTCGTCTCTGTTAATATGATATTGACGTCACGGACGCATCCTTGGTATTTTAGCAGTGACGTCACAGACTAATCCTTAGTACAGTATATTGATCCTTATATACGCGTTCTGTTTTTTGTTTATGTTTTTTCACGCCTCGCGCTACTCAAACACTAGCGGGATTATTATTTCTTGTCAACATTCAAGTAGAACTATGAGAAGGTATAACCCAGCTAAAATAATGTGTCATTATAAAAATATATAAATGATATATGATTAGCAGTCCACTTCCTCCTGTCAGTACGGATGGATTCACATTGCATCGTTCCGTACCCGAATACGCATGATCCGGATCCGAGACTACCTCCGGAGGCGGTCTCGGGTACGGTACGGTGATCCGTTTCGGGGAACGATACGCAACGTTCACACTATCACAAGATCAGCCAAGTGGTCCAGGGTGCGCACCCGGGACCATAGTGTGAATCCGCCCTAAATCACTTCCGTAGGTACTGCAATCGTCACAACTTTTTGGAGGACAGATCTACAAGCTAACAACGCCTTGCGTGTCGACACGTTGTTGCCTTGTAGATCTGTCCTTATTTCACAACAGGTTGCCAGTAGCCCCTCCCCGTTTTACCCTACAGTCTATGGGGCACAGACCGTATCTTAGCAACACTGAAACCGCTAACTCTCATTTGTCGTGTCATGAGTAAATGAGCCAATGAGCTGAGGCCACTTTCCAGACACCTAGAATCGCATACTCGGACAGCTCGCTCATGCGCTGACAGTCGTATGTTTTGCACCCTGTCCGTCCGTCCGTGTGTCCGTCCGTCTGTGTGTCTGTCTGTGAACAGCTAATCTCCGGCACCGTTGGCCCAGTCACTGCGAAACTGTGCACACACACTCCCTGGATGCCAATTCAGAACCTTTGCCCCACATTTTTCACATGGGCCTGTTATAGTGCCACCAGGAGGCCTGTTTGCACAAAACACATTTTTGGATATTACTCCAACAGATTTTGTCCAAACATCACACAAATCGGTACACAGTATCTCTTTAGTCATTTGATCAACACGGATCTGTCTGATTTCCCATATTCCATCCTGATTGCCTAAGATTTGTTTCCAAAGTTTACAGGATTGGTTTGTTTTGAACAAAATGCCTCAAATCATGAACGCAGCATGCAATTTCCGTCAAATGTTGCACGCACATTCCCACTAGGCCAAGAAAGAAATGCCACTTGATCATTTTCAAATCAGCCTAATGGTGGTGCTATAACAGGCCGCTTTGCGTTTTTACCTATAACTGCACCAATCTGGGTGAAACTTTGCACGCACACTCTCTAGAGGCCAAGGAAAAACCTTTGCCCTGCATTTTTCTCATCTGCCTTTTAGAGCGCCACTAGGAGGCCGATTTGTGCAAAACACATTTTTTGCTATTACTCCTACAGATTCTGTCCAAAAATCACACAAATCAAGGTTCAAGCTTACTTTATTTTGTCTCCCATAGGAGAAATTTGTCTTGGACACACAGACCAGCAGCATACACAATACCATACAGTACACGACAAAGACAAAAACAAAAAACAAACACACATTGACATGTACAGTCGACCAACACCTTAGCACACCTCAAAACCTTCTGCCCCGCCGTCTGCCCAGCTGGTCAAAACTGAATCCATTCATTTTTGGTCCAGAATTAACCTCTGTAAGGCCAAACACTTCACGGTGAAAGTGGGTAACAATGTTACCACAAGGAAAAAATAAATAACCTACCTGAGTTGTATTTTAGTCAACGAAAGAACAATATTTTTGAACAGGATCTCCTTGTTGGTCAGTAAGAATACACTGACTATGCATGCACCTCATGGTAGCAGAGCACCAAAAAAGGCATTAAAAACAAGGCTGCAGATCTCTCAAAAGAAACTGGTCAGGTTACTACTTGGCCTAACACCTATAACTCACCTAACCCCTGCTCATTATGCTAGAGTGGGATGGTTTACTCACGCTGACGTCTGACAACTTCCGGTTCACGTCCGGGTCTGTGCTAGTGGTGGTGATCCACTGGATGTTCTTCCGTAGTTTAAACAAGCTGTCTTCAGACAAAAACCAGCAACTATTTATTTCGAAAGGTAACGTTTATTCTACTACTGTTCGCTGTTTTGCCATCATGTTTTCTTGATAATATTATCGGTTATCATTTTAACATTCGGAAATTGCTTTAGACTGGGTTGAGAATGTATGTAGCAATGCTAAAAATACTACCCCTGCTGCCTTCTGTGTGTGTAACACGTTTAGGCTTCTTTTATTTTGCATTTGTTTTTTATAGCAATGTATACTACAGTGTATACCATTTATCAATGCTAACATTACCTTAGAGATAAATCATTGTTGCCCTTTTTCTCGGGCTCAACAGCCACTGTAGTGTCCCTTGCTGCAACAAACGCAAATCCCCCCATTTGAGCTTCCACGAGTTTCCTGTGGATAAAACAATACGTGCCAAATGGGTGAGGGTGATCAAGAGAGATGAGGGACTGAATTTTAGAAAAGCTTGTGGGAGCACCTTTGTGTGTAGTGAACGCTTTGATCCGGGGATCTAAAGAAGTCAACCAAAACCAATGGATGAACTCATATTAAACAAGGAGCAGTGCCTTCAAGATTCCACTGGAATGAATGGGGTAATAATTAACACACAACAATGTTTACTTTTACAATAACGGTCACATTAACTTGTTATGTTAAAGTATAAGGTTAAGTGATATTGCTTTGTTAAAATAGGTATTAACTAGCTCTATATTCAGATAGTAGGCGTTGCGTTTGTTCAGTAACCGTGGTCTCCCTGTCTCTCCAGCTCTTTAGTAAACATAAAATGTATTTTCAGATCGGGCTACCAATTTTATCGAATGGAACTGGAAAACTATAAAATTTAAGCTAATAAATGGTACTCTCTCCTGAAATTGGCAACCTACCTGAGACCAAATGGAAGCTACCAAATGGACCTGTGGTCCACATATTTGTACAACCCACCCTTAAGAATTTAACCAAAATATGTTGCTAGAAGTTTAACCTATTGCACCTCTAGCATAGACGTTTGGGAAGGAGGCCGATGCACACCTCAAAAGGTTGGCGACAAGTGCGTACAGATGTGCCATTTCAAAACTTCAAATGTCCTGCCATTGGCAAGACAGTCAATTTTCAGGGGATTCCCAGGGCAATAAGAGGGACAAAGAAGGACATTTAAAATGCTGAATTATTTTGATGATCACTGCTTTTATGATGCTAATTAATTTGAGCAACTGGTCAAGGACCTCTTCAAATCACCTTTCGCCTCATAATGAGTCTGACACCTTCTTCAACACACATTCTTTTGTTCTCATGTATATGGATGTCTGTTGAAGGGAAAAACGGGGGTGTGTAGTGACAACTTCTTTTCTGGGGCAAAACAGTGCATTTGTAAGGGCAGAACAGGGAGGAAAAAATGCACTTTCAGGGAAAGAACAGTAACGTGTGAAGTTTTGAAGTGGCACATCTGTAAGTCAAAAATGCACAATTTAGGAGAAGATCTCTGATGGTTAAATAAAAGAATAGGACCCACACAGTCAGACACTGTCACACAAATAAATGTAGTTCTTTATTCAACGTTTTAAAGTCTACACGCCCAGAATAAAGGTCATCCCATTGTCTGCACCCACAATCTCAGACCTAGAGACACTCCCATCACCATCATATTAAAGCTACCCCAATCCCATTCACACAATTATTTTTTTTCTGGGTCACGGCAACACTAATTACGACTCTGAATAGCTGAGGAAAAGGCCTGTACAAGTCATCGGGCCAGGTCTTCAATATCTATAAAAGAAGAAATTATATTAGTGGACCCAATAGTAACTAGAAAAAGTGCTCCTCGGAGCACAAGTCTCCACCAGGTCAGGTAGGTTACTGTGGCCTCCTGGTGGCGCTATAATAGGCCAATGTGAAAAGGGTGCCATTTCCTAGGCCTTTCAATCGGACACTGCATTCATGATTTGAGGCATTTTGTTGCAAAAATGTGTTCCGCTAAATGAGACCTGCTGGTGGCGCTATAACAGGCCAATTAGTGCGGCTGTTAAGCAAACCAATTATGCATTTTAGGAAAGAAGCATGAAACTTTCAGCATATCATCTACATACCCCAAGGTTTGATTTCAGACGTGGAAGCACTTTCAGATTGACCTCTGGTGACCTTGAACGGTCATTGACCTCAGAATTACATTTTTGGCACTTTTTGCCCCATTATTCTCCATTATAATATATATATATATGCTTGTTAGAATGACAGTTTTGTTCTAATAAGTGAAAAATGAAACCTAATAGTCACTCTAGAGAAATTGTGATTATTACTATTATGATAGTTCTGTTGTGACATTGTTATGACATTAAAAACATCTAGGAGAGAGAGAGCAGCAGTAAAATAAAGAAAAACAACATTGATAAGAAAGTGCTAATGCATTCAAAGTGCAATATATGTACAATACTATTCAAAGGTGCTATTCATCTCATGTTGGTTTTGGGGGCAGTATATGGTGAGCGTTCAGGGTTCTAGTGGGAAGATAAGCTTATATATGGAAGGTATTGTGCATTTTATGAAAGAAGCATGAAACTTCCTACAGTGTTTCTATATATCATGAAGTTTGTTTTCAGACGTGGAAGCATTTCTGAATTGACCAAACCCATGTTAAACCCAGACATGTTGTTTCCTGTAAACCTTTATGATTAAAATGTCATCTATAGGCTTAGCAGATGAGTTTAAGCTTGATTCCTAAAAGTTGCATATTGGGCAATTTGAGTAATAAGCATAATCAGTAAATTAATCGCTTAATGAGCAAATTACCTGGAAATGGCTAACATTTTGTGTCCAGTTAACTTAGAGTCAAAGCCCATGTTTGTGATGTCCAGAAATTCATCTATTATCATGGTGAAGTCATGCAACCTTTCCTCATTTGCGCAATTTGCATAAAGTATGTAACAATTAGGCCCAAGACCAGGACAAAGTCTTGTTTTAGCTGGTAGTCAATTTAGAAAGGTGCTCTTGGAGACTAAGTCTATTTTTGAATGTCCAGAAATGAATCTCGCCAAAAAAAAAAGCAATTTATCTAGATCCATGTCCATGTATCGATTCTCCACCTTCTCACCCGGATCCTGTGCTCACAACTCTTGTACACCTTGAGAAATCACTGAAAAGCTTTGCCATTAAGTATGAACTGGACCTCGAGCTCTATGTCATGACATGTATAATCTATTTGAGTGACTGGAAGTGCGATATAAGTCTGCCATCATGCGGGGTGGCAGTGGCTCATGAGGTAGAGCGGCCGTCTTGGAATCCGAAGATTCCAGGTTCCATCCCTGGCTCCTCCTGTCTTTGAGCAAGACACTGAACCTCTACCTGCTCCCAATGAGCAGGTAGAGGTTCAGTGTCTTGCTCAACCATCGGTGTGTGCATGTATGGGTGAATGTGAAGTTCATTGTAAAGTGCTTTGAAGAGCCAGGAAGACTAGTAAGGTGCTATTTAAATGCAGTCCATTTACCATCATCCATCCCGGCATGATGCCCACTGGCACTCTGATGTCATTCCCTGGTTGCAGTGGAACATTGATGAACATTTCTGGGATAAAAGCATTGCTTGCGGTGGCATCGCCTTCATTCTCAATGGTAAATCCTAGACAAAATACACTGTGCTTATCGTTTGCTTGTGGTTGTCCTCCTCCAAGAACCTGTTAGGTTGTGATACTGTCTCCTACCCTGTGAGAAGGGCAAGGTATGTGCTTAAAGTACTCTTAGAAAGTACCATGACTAGTCTCAATACAATGCTTGGGGAACTTGATGCCACGCACAGTGACCTAAAAGATACCGGTGCAGAGTTCTTCTTCGCATCGTATTGACAGACAAATAGGATTCTGCACACAGTATACTGCATGTTCATCTGCAGGTCATGTTGTGGAAGGCTGCAGATCAGATCGAGCCACCTGCAGAGGAAAGAGACCTCGCTACATTCGGGTGGGAGGTTGCTAAAGGAGGGGCTGTCATGCCCGCTGTTTACTCCCAGGCAATGGCTCCAGCTGCAGCTGCAGCTGCAGAGCATTGAAGGCATGCAGCGAAATAAACTGCAGATACCATTCTGTAAGACTGACTATGTAAGTGTGAAGGAGGTGAGGTCCACTACAACCCATTCCCAAGAAGGGGGGGCATAGCTGTAGAGAGGCCACCTGGGAAACAGAAGGTCCCAGGTTCGATTCCCAGCCCTGAAAATGTGTCGGGGTGTACATAAGCGAGACCCTTAATCCCTAACTACCCCCCGACCTCATGTCTGACCACTTGAGCAGCAATAACCTTACTGAAGCAGAAGTCTGAATTTTGCCATGGTCTAAGATGAAGACAACGAAGATGAGGAGGCTGAAGGGAATAAGGAGAGAGAAGATGAAGAGAGTGAAAAAGACCAATGAGTGTGAGATTATGGTTCCAAGTGTACTCACTCATGCTCATTATGGTACTATTTGTGTCTACTCATTTTGTGTCTCAGAGGAGGGCTGTGGACAGTTGCCTTTCAATGTTTTCATTTAATTTTTTTTGTTAATGGAAGAACAATGGCTTCTATTATAGCATGCAAACTTTCCAGGAATATAAAGCCTGCAGTTTATATTAGCTTGGATTCCCCATCGATGTCACTGGTAGACAGGTTTCTGACAGAAATGGTACCATATTATCTCCCACCATATCCTTGAACTCCTGCCATCTGGTAGGAGGTTTAAGAGCATCGGGACAAGCACCAGCATGCGGTCCAGTTTCTTCCCCAAACCATCAGAACCTTGAACGCTCACCATATACTGCCCCCAAAACCAAAACCAACATCATGAGATGAATAGCACCTTTGAATAGCATTAGCACTTTCTTACCAATGTTGTTTTTCTTTATTTTACTGCTGCTCTCTCTCTCCTGTTTTTAATGTTATAACAATGTCATAACAGAACTATCATAATAGTAATAATCACCATTTCTGTAGAGTGACTATTAGGTTTCATTAGAACAAAACTGACATTTTAACAAGCATATATTATTATAATGGAGAATAATGGGGCAAAAAGTGCCAAAAATGCAATTCTGAGGTCAATGATCGCTCAAGGTCACCAGAGGTCAATCTGAAAGTGCTTCCACGTCTGAAATCAAACCTTGGGGTATGTAGATGATATGCTGAAAGTTGTATGCTTCTTTCCTAAAATGCACAATACCTTCCACATATGAGCTTAACAGCCCCACTAAATTAAGTACACAGACACTGAATGTTTGTATTGTTTATTATTTTGCAGTTTTCACCGTCATGTCATTGAGGAAGTGTGACAGTAAATGATCAAAGCTTATCCGACTCTGTCTTCATTGGCTGCGGTTTACCTTAGTGACAGCCATCTTCCAAATTAGGAATATTTCGAAAATCAGATCATTTATCTCATTCAGCGATGCACAAACCCTTATTCATGCCTTTGTCACTAACCACTTGGACTACTGTAATTCACTTTTTTCTGGACTCCCCAAAAAGTCAATTCATCGCCTTCAACTAATTCAGAACACAGCAGCCAGAGTTCTTACTAGAACCAGGAGATATGACCACATCACCCCTGTTCTTGCTTCACTGCACTGGCTACCAGTGGCGTTCAGAATTGATTTTAAAATTGTATTGTTCGTTTTTAAAGCACTGAACGGACTTGCCTTATATTTTTGACTTCCTGTCTCCCCACAAACCCACCCGCAATCTTAGATCAGCACACAAACTTTTACTTGACGCCCCCCCCAGACAAACCTTGTGACGGAAGGTGACAGGGCATTTGCTGATAGGGGTCCATTTCTGTGGAACCAACTCCCCCTGCAAATTAGACAGGGCACTTCGGTGTCCACTTTTAAAAACCTTTTAAAAACTCATTACTTTAGAATGGCCTTTAGCTAGAAGGAATAGTCAGCTATTTCTCTGCTTTCACTCTTATTTTTTTGTATTATTATTTTTGTATGGTTCCTTTGTTTGTACATTTTCCATCATTGAATTGTTTTTATATTCCCTGTGCATGTATTGTATTTGTATTGTTAAGCACTTTGTAAACCTGTTTTTGAAAAGCGCTATATAAATAAAGTTTATTATTATATTATTATATTATAGTTCCCTACACTGCATGAGAACACTACAACATGGAAGAAAACACAAGCATCACACATCCCACTATCCACTAAATGCCTGACCTCGCAAAAAAAACGCCTCCCACAGACATACGGGACTGACCTGTTTCACACTGTCAACAGTATATACTTGACATCTATGTCATACATTTGTGTTTCTCTTTTTTTGGTGAAAACGGCTGTTGTGTAAGCTCTGACCCAGGGACGTGCTGGCCACTGGGAAATTCGGGAAAATTCCAGACAAAATGGCCGATTGCAGTTAAAAATTCTCTGGTGGATAGATCAGACCCTCCCCCATCCCCCAGACATGCTTTGTTTACGGTCAAAGTAAACACATGTGTAACCCGGTTGGGTATGTACAGTATAAGTTTTGGTTTCATGTTTACTATTTGAGAAAAAAATGTATACTCACCTTTTATTTATCTGTAATGTTTTATTTTACCTGTTAACGTACAGGGTTTTATTTTACTCAATTGAAGGAAGGGAAGTGTGTGTGCGTGTGTGTGTGTGTGTGTGTGTGTGTGTGTGCGTGCGTGCGTGCGTGCGTGCGTGCATGTGTGTGTGTGGTGAGAGATTGGGCACAGGTGCAAAGCATGAGTAATCAGTGTGTGTGTTTGAGGTGAACACAGACAGAGTGAAGGAAGGAGAAATGTTTGATGAAGAGAATTAATGTAACACATGTTGTTTTATAGTCTTTACCAGATTGGTGACAAAGCAATCTGTAGGCTACAGTTAGTTGCAAGTGTTGAACTGGTCTATGTACGGTGAATTTCGGCAAGGAGTTACCTATATGTTTTCCAGCTTCACTGTGACTATGGGTATGCTGTTTGGATGCTAGTTGGCTAAGCTAGCTGGACAGTGTATTCATCATAGTGGGAGGAGGTAGCCTGTTAGCTAACTCAGTCAATATACAGCTACTACACCTTCCTGAAGAGGACGTCGCCGGCTGCAAGATATCCCAGATAGCGGGTTGTGCTACCAGGCAACGCTCAACCTTCCTCTGGCAACGTGGGATTTGCCCCTCTCATCAAATAGACTCTGCCCACCCAAAGTCCACCTACACACGGATCACCTGCACGTGTGGACCACCCGTGCATCCTTCACACACAGAGCTCTCACACCACCTCCATTCACCTGACCTGTAAGTCTGCCCTTTTTTGCTCATAGGAGTGAAGACATTCTTTGGACATTATGGTATCAGGCCTGCAACGGGGGTTTGAGTACTCATTTTATTTTGGTTAATTGTTTCATATGCCAGCTTAGATAGTGTTTAAAAGGTTATAAGGTTTTATAATTGTGAATGCGTATCTGAAAAGGTGTTGTAAAGTGCATTGAGTATATAACCTACTGTACCAGTGAGAACTTTATTACATTTTTGTTTCATCTAATCTCATTTTATTTTAATTCATTTAAGTAAAAATACAAAAGACATCTGGTTGTTTGTTTACTTGCATAATCAAGGATTTCATGATAAGGTGTACATTTAAAAAGGTTTAAAAACGTTTAGCTAAAAAGGTTATAAACTGTTGATTTCATGGAAATTGGTTAATAAGGGAACTTGAGCTTATATTAAAAGTTTAAAAAAGCTAGGTACTTTAAGAACTTAGGGGCCCTGCCCATAAGTCATAAGGGGCTTTGGCTCCGTGGCTCTGCAAAGATCGTCAATATAAGGTAAAAAAATAAATAATAATAATTAATACCTGGCAAGGAATGTGTTAATGCCTTTTGTGCTATGCTTCCATGAGTTGCATGCATAGTCAAAATGACATTGGATGAGTGCTCCAGCTAGTGTCCTTTGGTTGACTTTCCTTAATACTTTTGTAGACATTTTTTCCCTGGAAGGATTGTCCTCTGAAATACAACTGAAATACATGTAGGTAATTGTTTCTTTCCTTGTGATAACATTGTCCCCCACTTGACCGTGAAGTCTTTGGCCTTGCAGAGGTTAATTCTGGACCAAAAAAATAATGGATTCAGTTTTGACCAGCTTTAAACATCATAATTCATTATGATAATATACATGTGTATTTGTTTGTGTTTATAAAATGGTATAGTGGACATGTGAGTTGGACCAATAATTCAGACCTCACAATAAAAAGTATTGACAAGACAAAGTAATGAATACAAGAAACAACAAAATACTTTTGTCACCATGAATCTTTATTGAATACAATGGGTCATATTTTATGACTTTGTACGGTGACTTGAATTGGAGAACTTATTCAGCAGCTTCTTTTCCCTGTAACAATAGGAATATAATTTTAGATATTCAACATGAATCTTTAGTTAGATCTTAGTTAAAGATAGTCAACACAATGAACCTTCATATTGAATGTATTACCTTAGAGTCACGACTTTTAGCTCTCATCTTGTTGACCTGGCCTTCAGCGATGTCAGCACGCTCTTCAGCCTCCTCCAGCTCATTCTGAACCTTTCTGCACTTGGACAGGTGAACGTTGGCTGCTTCCTCCTACAATATGATAGAGATGGTTCAAAGCCTCAATATTTGAAAAGAGCATCTTACAATTATAGTCCAAACAAGACAATTTCAGGAAATTGTAATGAGTAGTTGTGACAAATACAGTGGCCCATGTAGCATGTTTATGATATCATTGGAATGGCACAATCGTGGCTTTTCTTGTTCGGCACTTGAGCCAACAATTGCAGCTTATAGGAAAGTCTATTGCTTTCTGTAGTCCATTTTGGAAATGTACTTTTACCATTATGCCTGAAACACACTGCCTGCGTCTGCAGCATGTGCATGCTTTTCCTTTCAGCACCCATGTTACAGTATAAGGTCAGAGCTTCCACAACGCCCATGTGTGCAGTGCATTGCAGTACCGCCGTGTGCATGCTATACTGCAGGAACATGGCAAGCTAGAGATTACATGTGCCGCTTGTGGAAAGCAGCAAGATGGACACTGAAAAATGCTCTGCTGTTGGTCATATTGACATTATATAACTGATTCCTGTTATACCTTAAGTTATTCCATTAGTTAAACCATGACAACAACACTATGCCCATGGCAACCACAACTAAAGATGTATATTTGTCTTACCGCTTCCTCAGCCTGCCTCTTGTAGCCCTTCACCTTCATCTGCAGTTTGTCTACCAGATCCTGAAGCCTGCCAAGATTCTTCTTGTCCTCTTCAGTCTGAAGTAAAGTGAATTAATAACATCAGTTGTATGTTCATGCAATCTATTTTAATTTAATCAGTGGCATGATGTTTTTTTAAGTGAACATGATATACAGTACCTGGTATGTCAGCTCCTTCACTCTCCTCTCGTACTTGCGGACACCTTTAATGGCGTCTGCTCCGCCTCTCTGTGCTCCTTCAACCTCTCCCTCCAGTTCACGCACCTTCACAATGGAATGATGCACTATGAAATTATTTCTTCTTATTTCATTGACTATAAGCCGTGTTGAAGTAAACTACATCTTACCCTAGACTCCAGTTTCTGGAGCTGCTTCTTGCCTCCCTTCATAGCCAGGTTCTCCGCCTCGTCCAGGCGGTGCTGCAGGTCCTTGACTGTGACCTCAAGGTTCTTCTTCATCCTCTCCAGGTGAGAACTAGTGTCCTGTTCCTTCTTAAGCTCCTCGGCCATCATAGCAGCCTGGAAAGTAATATTCGTTAAGATCAAATATACTGCATTGTCCAGCAAGGACAAAAAATTATGCCGCTAAATGAATACATACTTGTACCAGTTCAGTCTGCACTGTAGCATTCTGAACCATCATATTGGTTCAAAATGTTATTTGTCTCCCTGAGCACATATTTCTTATATAAAGACTGAAAATAGCGATGTTCTTTTTCTCCCTATGATCTTCGTCATGGCTGTTTGAATAAGACAAGTGTAGCATTTAGTTCTAAAATACATCCTCTGTTGGATGTATTTGCTCTATAATCTGCCGATTATAGAGCAAAGGATTTCAACATGCACATGCCATGACCGAGCTGTATTCTATTGTATGTTTATATTAAGCATGCCATAATGATGTCTAATTGTACTGGTATATTGGATAAGGGGCAGTCATCCTAACTTACATCAGTGATGGCTTTCTTTGCCTTCTCCTCAGCATTCCTTGCTTCTTGAACACTGTCATCTACTTCGCCTTGGACCTGGATCAGGTCACTCTCAAGTTTCTTCTTGGTGCCCAAAAGGCTTGTGTTCTAAAATAAAGATTCAGTTTAGCAATGCAAGTATGCATGACTTGTATGTTAAATATATTGAGAGTTTTTCCATTGACTTACCTGGGAGTGCAACAGGCCAGCGCGTTCACTAGCATCCACTAGTTCTTGTTCAGCCACTTTGCGGCCTCTCTCTGTCTGTTCCAGAGCCACTCTCAGCTCGTCGATCTCAGAAACCATGAGGCCATTCCTACGCTCCACCATGGCAGCTTGCTCCTTCATATCTTCTTGGCCTCTGACAGCATCGTCAAGGTGCAGTTGGGCATCCTAAAATAAATCACATTTGAGGTGGTCACGTTAAGAGAAACGTGACTCAGAATGTGACTTCTTCAGTGCAGTTCCATTGTTTAAATATGTGTCTAACTAATATGTTTTGCACCTTAAGCGTTCCTTGGACGTTCCTCAGCTGCTTCTGAGCCTCAGCAGCCTGGCGGTTGGCGTGGCTCAGCTGAACCTCCATCTCGTTCAGGTCTCCCTCCATCTTCTTCTTGATTCTCATGGCATCGTTTCTGCTCCTGACCTCAGAGTCCAGAGTGCTCTGCATGGAGTCAATCACCCTCTGACTGTTCCTCTTGATCCCCTCCATCTCTTCGTCCTTCTCTGCCAGCTTCCGGTCAACCTCACCCTTGATCTGGTTGAGTTCTAGCTGGACACGAAGAATCTTGGACTCCTCGTGCTCCAGAGTACCCTAAAATGTAATACAGGATCAAAAGATTGTACCTTTTAATGTAACATCGATCATATACTGCTACACTGTTTGAATATAAAACTTGTTGAAAGAAATCTCAGATATAGACAATTGGTAAAAGTTTTACCTCAGCTTCCTCCAGGGCTGTCTGGATCTCTGACTTCTCTGTCTCTGTCTGTTTCTTGGATTTCTCCAGCTCATGGATGCTCTTTCCAGTCTCACCAATCTGTTCAGTCAGGTCTGAGATCTCCTCTGCAGTTGATTGGAAATAATGAATGAGGAACTTTCCAAATAGCAACTTATTTGTATTTGCATTTGAATAAAGTTGTAGCCTGATCTTGAACATTTAATGATTTTGTTTTGTACTGTTATTAAAAGAAAAACTCACGTTGCAGGTTCTTGTTCTCACGCTTCATGGTCTCCAGGTGGTCCAGAGACTCCTCATAGGAATTCTTCATTTTAAACATCTCAGTGCTGAGAGAACGAGCCTCTTTCTGAGCTCCCTCCAGCTCGGCCTGGCCCTCTTCATATTTCTGCTTCCAATCTGCCAAGACCTGCACAGCATTTGTAACGAAATGTGTCATTTACCCCAGTTTAAGGAGACGAGAATGATTTTGTTCTAAAATAATGTATGTCAAAGCACCTTATCAAAGTTCCTCTGTTTCTTGTCAAGGTTGGCAGCCAAACCATTGGCCCTCTCCACATCAATCATGAGGTCTTCCACTTCACCCTGGAGTCTCTGTTTGGTTTTCTCCAGAGAGGCGCACTTGGAATTCACAGCCTCGATTTGCTCCTCAGCTTCCTGAAGACGCTGGGCGAGCTTCTTCCTGTTGATCAGTTTTGAATGGAATCATATTATTGTCAGCAATATTTTGTATAGTGAATGGTACCTGATGTTGTAAAAACACTGATCACTTACTTAGCTTCCTCCAGCTCCTCAGTGCGTTGGACAGCATCAGTCTCATACTTGCTCCTCCACTGACACACCTCAGCGTTGGCCTTGGACATTCCACGCTGCAGCTCGGCCTTGGCCTCCTGCTCCTCCTCAAACTGCTCCCTCAGAAGGTCACAGTCATGGCGAGCTGATTGCACAGCATGGGCAAGGGCATTCTTTGCCTGTCAAAAGAAAAATGCCAAAGTTATGTCAGCTGGATACAATTACAAAAAGACAACTATAAGCCTATTTGTAAAAAAAGGCAGCTGTTCCTTACCTTAACCTCCTCTTCAACGAGTCTCTTCAACTCCTCAATCTGTTGGGTGAAGGCCTGCTTGCCTCTGGTGAGCTGAGAGACGAGACCTTCTTTCTCCTCAAGTTGACGACCAAACTCACCTAGTTAGAAATTGAAATATTAGTTTTAAACATTTAAAGAATCTTTGTTGAATATATATTCCTTAAAGTCCTGGGATGACTGCTGATCAAAGCATTATATCTAATTATGGAATTTGCTCAAGTACTATTGACAAACCATGTAGGCTACTACACTTAACGATGAACATTTACCATTTTCCGTCAGCAGTCTTGCTCTCTGAGCTCCAATATCATTCAACTGGCGAACATTCTCATCACTCTTGGCCTTGATTTCACTGAGTTGGTCCTCAAGGGTGCGGCACATCTTCTCAAGATTTCCCTGTTGATTAACATTGGACATATTCAATCATTGAACTACAATGTATTCCCTTGTTTTAGTAATTCTTGTATCTGTAAAGAATTACACACAAGCATTCTATTCTACCTTTGCCTTAGCAACAGCTTCCATGTTGCTGGACAGGTCATCGATCTCCATCTTGTATTCACTCTTCTCCTTCTCCAGTTTCTGCTTGACACGCTGGAGGTTGTCGATCTGCTCGCCTAGCTCTGCAACACTGTCCGCCTGTTTCTTACGGAGAGCAGAAGCAGTGGCTTCATGCTGCAGGGTGGACTCTTCGAGGTCACGACGAAGCTTCTGGAACTCAGCCTCACGCTTCTTATTCATCTCGATCTGAGCAGCGGTGGCTCCACCGGCTTCCTCCAGCCTCTCGCTGATCTCCTCAAGTTCCCTGGAGAGGTCAGCTCTCTGTTTCTCAACCTTGGCACGAGCGGCACGCTCTGCCTCGATCTCCTCCTCCAGTTCTTCAATACGAGCCTTTCAAATTAATTAACATATTAACATCCTAATTTACACTTACTTATCATCAATTCATTTATAGAAGATGGAGAGAAAAAAATACCTGGAGTTCTTTGATCTTCTTCTGCAGCTGGGCCCCCAAAGATTGCTCATCCTCAATCTTACTCAGAAGCTGGCTTACTTCAAAGTCCTTCCTGTGGAATACAGTATCATATTTTAGTGGTAGTTTCTATCCATGGCATTTCATTTTGTTATTTGTAGTCATATTATTTATATGTAATATCAAGTATTCATATTGTGGTCCACATTACTTCTTAATCTTCTCATCAGACTGCTGCTTGTCATTCTCCAGATCCATGATGGATTCCTGGGCCAGTTTCAGATCACCCTCAAGCTTTCTCTTGGCTCTCTCAAGGTCCATGCGGAGCTTCTTCTCTTGCTCCAGAGAACCCTCCAACTGCAATACAATATATTTGTCTTATTATTCAGTACAACAATAAACATACCGTATACGTTCAAAACATCCAATTGACTTGATGAACTCACATCGTCAACTTGCTGCTCCAGCTTGGTCTTGGCCTTGGTCAGAGTGTTGACTTTGTCTTCCTCTGCTTGCAGGTCATCAAGAGTCTGCTGATGTGCCTCTTGGAGGGCCTTCTTTTCCTTGGTCAGCTTAGCAAGACCTTCATCCTGAGAGGCCATCTCTTCAGTCAGGTTCTTCACCTGAATAAAATGAATGAATGGATCATTATTGTTCTATAACTTGATAAGACAACTTGAATGTATAATCGTGAATTGATCATTATTGTTCTACAACTTGATAAGACGGCTAGAGTGTATAATGTTGAACCTTGTTTTCAGTGGCGTGTTTCTCCTTCTCCACTTTGGCCAAGGTGAGCTCCAGGTCATCAATGTCCTTCTTGAGCTCAGAGCATTCATCTTCCAGCTTCCTCTTCTTGGCAGTCAGTTCAGCATTGATCTCCTCCTCGTCCTCCAGTCTCTCAGTCGTCTCTTTGACCTTTGCCTCCAACTGGATCTTACTTTTGATAAGACCCTCACATCTCTCCTCAGCATCATTCAATGCTTCATCTCCCTGGTTGTCAATGAAAAAGATAAGTGAGGGAACTTGTTGCAGCATTTGTTCTGGGTGAGATATATGAGATTTGTTTTGCAGCTGCTTCCTGGGGGGGGGCGGGTTCACAAGGGACATTAACTGACTGAACAAGCTGGTGAAAAAAGGCTCTATCATTGTCAGAGCCTGGACGGTACGGAGGCGGTGGCGGAGGTGAGGACAAGGAAGAACTTGGAGGCTATCAACATCCTCCAAAAGGATATACTAGTGCGTGGGTGAGGAGCAGTGGCATATGCAGATTCAACCTCCCCCACAAATTGGGTCAGGCTTTTGTGCTGGTACCCATGTAGCTACAGTATACAATGATGCCAACAGCCGTACGGCCACCAGACATTTACTGCCATGGTCTACATCTGCATTCTACATTAGATAAAAGGTTTAAGATAGGATGATAAACAATATGAAATATTATCAAAATTTCCTGTACAAGTGTAGCTACTTACTGATGCCGCTGACTGTGCAAGGTTATTCTTCTCCTGCACCACAGCCACCAGTTTCTCTTCCAGTGTCTTCTTCGTGGCCAGGGCAGCAGCCAGGTCAGTCTTCATCTTCTCATAGTTCTCCTTCATGTTCTGCAGCTCCTTCTCAGTCTCAGCGCTCTGCAGGAGAGGCTTGATCTTGAAGTACAGCCCCATCCATGGCCAGTTTTTCACATTGCAGAATGAGCGCACGTTGAACTGGATGGTGTAAATGGCCTCTCTGTGGAAAGCGGTTTCAATGGATCATGATTTAGCTGAAGATCGAGCGTTTCCATGTAATACGACTGCAGGCTGTTATTAAAGCTGTTATTATTGTGTCATAGTTGTTTCTGTTGTTGTCGTTATTATTGCTGTTGGTATTATTTTTGTTAACCCCCGGAAAGGTAAATGCAGATGGCCACCCGTCCTAGAACCCGTATCTGCTCAAGGTTTCTTCTCCTGTTTAAGGGGAGTGTTTTTCCTTCCCACCGTCATCAAAAGCTTCCTCGGCAATTTTTGCTAGTTTTATTATAATGATTTGACATTTTACTTTTGTTTTATTGAACAGCGATGACAACGTTTACTTACAAATTGTACTTAATATTGAATTGATGTTTTCATATTACCTCCTAACCATCATCTGGACAAACTCCTTCCTCATGAGGTAAGCTCGTCCGAGAGCCTGAGTCATTGTGACCAGAGCAAACAGCTTTTCATCTCGCATCTCCTCCAGGACACCCAGCAGACCAGCTTTGAAGAACACCTGAATACAATGTTACAAACACTGAGCATTGAGCAACTAAACAACCGTAAAATCTACTTTTAGTCCTCTCTGGATAATGTTAAACCAGATTGGGAGTGTGTTTACCTTGGTGTGTCCAAACTTGTACTCATCATGAGGTACGTCAATGGACCCAAGAAGCTTCTCAGAGGCTTTCTTGTTGTCCATGAACGCGCCATCGGGACATGCGCTGGCATTCAGTACTTTGTACCTGTTTTTTTAAAGTTCATGGTCATTTTGTGTGACATTCAGTACTTTGTACCTGTTTTGTAAAAGTGGGTCATTTTGTGTTAATAGGTGTGGAACTAAACGTTGCTGGAAAAAGGAATGAATACCTCTGCTTGAAGTCAGCATAGGGGATTCTGCTTGGGAAGCCCTTTGTACAAATCCTGATGCCCTCCAGCACACCGTTACACCTCAGCTGGTGGATGACCAGGAAGTTCTCCATCAGGCCTGTAAAGATGTTGCTTCATTATTATTAGGACAAAATAGTTACACACTGGCCAAAGTTGCATTCAATGGCCACCTCACAATCATTTGTTTAAATGTTTATTTTCAGTGTTTACCTGGAGTCTTGGACTCGTTGGGAATCAGGCAACGCACAAAGTGAGGATGAGTGCTCCTCAGATTGGTCATCAGCATACCCAAGTTCGCCTATTGAGACAATTATTATTAGTAAAATGTAAGACAATATTGTACTTTTCCCCCCACTAGAATTATTGGAACTCTTTAGATTCTAGTTACTTTACAGATTTAGATTTTTCTAAAACATACATTAACCACCTAAGCCCTGTTTTAAACTTCAGCCATTCAAAGATACAGTACTGTAGCTGCTCTACAAGCTCACATCATGTGATACAGAAATTGTTTAATTCCAACATGAAAAGACATGCCTATTTTTTACAGGACTATAATGTTGATAATAATGAATAAATATTCTTACCCTGAAAGCACTAGACACAGTCTGCATGGAACCACCCTTCTTCTTGCCGCCCTTCTTTGTGTTATCTGTTTATATTGGTTAGAATCATGAGTGGACAGTTTCTTCTGCATCCCTCCTTTTCTTCATTTGTTAAAGCAGACAGACATAGCAACAGACATAATATTTGTTGATATACAGAATGAAATGAGTGTTTATAGTATTAGGCTCAGGTGGGGGATAGAACACATTATATTATGTTATTATATTAATAAACATACCTTCAGGCTTAGGAGGAGGATAGAACACATTATATTATTCCATTAATAAACATACGTTCAGACTCAGGAGGAGGATAGAACACATTATATCATATTATTATATTAATAAACATACCTTCAGGCTCAGGAGGAGGATAGAACACAGCCAGTAGTTTAACTGAAGACTTTTGGAACAGCTGAATGACTGAGTCGTTCAGGGGGTCCTTGTTCTTCTCAAGCCAGCCTGTGATGCTGTAGTCCACAGTTCCAGCGTAGTGGACCAGGGAGAAGTGGGCCTCACCCTTGCCTTTGGCCGGCTTGGGCTTCTCAAAGGCCTTGTTCTTCCCAAGATGCTGGTCAAGCAACTTTTCGGCGAAGGTTTTGTCTGAAGACTTTGGGAACATGCACTGCTCCTCAAGGATGGAGAAGATGCCCAAGGGCTTTGTAAAGGAGACAAAAGAGACAAATCACCACAAACGAAGTGCCAATGACAATTTTACTATATTAACATCATGTCCATTAAAGCACAACATAATTGTATACCTTCTCAATGAGCTTAATGCAGACAGCCAAGTCCATGATAATATATAATAGTATAATAAGAATTGTTGTTTAAAGCCCAGCCAATAGGAACACAGAGGGGGTAGGGCTTAAGCAATTACAGCCTGTCCAAATTGGCCGCCTAAGAGCACCTACCAAGTTTGGGGTGTTAAGCATGCTGGGAACTGGAGTTATGGTTGTTAAAGCCCAGCCAATAGGAACACTGTAGGGGCAGGGATTAAGTAATTACAGCCTGTCTTCATTGGACCGTCTAAGAGCACCTACCAAGTTTGGGGCGTTTAGCAAGCTGGGAAGTGGAGTTATGGCTGTTTAAAGTACAGCCAATAGGAACACAGTGGGGGCGGGCTAAGGGTGCATGTGGTCCCTGTTGTGTCTATTCTGATGGCAGACCCCTGACCAGTGTTGGTGCCAAGTTTGGTGCGGATCGGGGCAATGGTTCGCCTCGCTGTTCCACATGTTACATTTGTGACGTCCGTCCACCCGCCCGTCCTCTAGACAACATAAATTATCCCGCTAATTAAATGGCTACTTAAAGTTGTACAGTGCAGATTAAAAAAAACGATTTTTGGCAGCCTCTGCTGGTCATTACCGTCACTGCAGGCCGTTTGTTTATTACTGCGTTACCCAGAATTCCATTTTTTCACCGAAAGACGGAAGCGTTTCAAAAAGCGTTCTTTTAATTGTTTTATACGATCTGTGGATCGTTTCTCTTAGCCAGTGGAGCTTTAGTTACCGTGAGCTGTGTTTTCTTTTTCTTTTTTTTTTCGTTCTTCAAATCATACAATCTGTTAAAATCAGCGTGACTTTCCTTTTTGTTATTAGCGCGGTAGTTCCTGGCCAAACAGGAAACTGGTGCATTTCCGCTTCCATTTTCCGGCCAGATGACGTCATTTTCACGGCACAGTCAACCCCGACCACGTTCAATAGAAAATATATAAATAAAAGGCTTTCGGGGGTGAAATACATGGAGTGGGTGTTGTGAAACATCTGCCACTCACAAAAGATATACAATTTAACTTTAGTTTTATTGGAAAAGTTACCTAGCATTACTTTAAAGTGAAACGAGATTTCTCACGTCTAGCGAGAATTTCCGTGGGGCGCATTCAAAACAGTCACGTTGGACAGTATTCTGTCATTATGAACGTCTGATCTCACCAAATAAAAACAAATAAAAGCTATTCAAATATAATACCTTCTCAATTAGCTCAATGCAGACAGCCAAGTCCATGCCGAAGTCAATGAGATCCCAGGGAATTCCTTCCTTCTTGTACTCTTCTTGCTCCAGAACAAACATGGTGTGGTTGAAAAACTGTTGCAGTTTCTCATTGGTGAAGTTGATGCACAGCTGCTCCAGGGTGTTGAACTGTGAGTGGAAATATCATTAGCCCAATTTCTTGTAATTGTGTAATTGTGACAAAAATAATAAGTTTCACACTTAAAACAAGTCCATGCTTACATCAAAGATTTCAAAACCAGCGATGTCCAGCACACCAATGTAGTAGTTTCTCTGCTGCTTGGTGTCCAGCATCTCATTGATCCTAACGACCATCCAGAAGAACTCCTTCTCATAGAGGGACTTGGCCAAGGCACCAACTGAGTTCATTACCTATGGAAATAGGAACGTTATTAGTAGGGGTGTGAATTACACAATTTACAATTTAGGCATTTAGCAGACGCTCTTAATCCAGAGTGATTTACAGTAAACAAGGAAAACACAATGTAATGCATCAAATGCATTGCATTAGTAATCTAGGATCATAGGTAAACGAAGAACCTATCATCAGTCTAAACATTATAATCTAAAACAATCTATGGGGTGCGTTTGAAAATACAGCACTGAGCGCACTGGTCAATACAAACTAATAGAAGAGTGTGCTCCGGGGTGTAATTTCCGAAGGCACCATAATCTGCACATTGATGCACACTTGGATGCCAGGTCTACAGATTAACCTGGCATCTGTCTACATAACATGCCATTGAAATTACATTTAGCCTTTGCATAAGCCTGCAAGGTCATCAAGGCTAGGGCAAGTGCTACGGGCTATGGAGTCTGAAGAGGTGAGTCTTCAGATTACGGCGGAAGATTGGGAGTGAGTCTGCAATAGGGAGTTTGTTCCACAGTTTTGGAGCCAGAAGGGAGAAGAGTCTGTCCCGGGTGTTTTTACAGAAGATGATTTAAGACAGTCTGGACACAACTCAAAAAGATATTAGAGTTCTAATGGTATGCTGTGTTGAGAATATAAAGTGTGTATGAAATCAGAACATGGAAATAATGTAATTTACTCACCTGTGGCACAGTCTGTCCCTTAGTGACATACTCGTTTCCAACTTTCACTCTGGGGTAGCAATACGCCTTAAGCATCTCTGCTGAGTTTATACCCAACAGGTAGCAAATCTTGTCAGCCTCTGAAATGTTCATACAATTTACAATTTAGGCATTTAGCAGACACTCTTAATCCAGAGTGTGATATACAGTAAGCAAGGTAAACACAAATTAATACATCAAATGCATAGAGATAATAATCTACTGTAGGATCATAGGTAAACCAAATAATCATCAGTCTAAACAGTTTAATATATATATATATATATATAGTTTTATACCACGATTTTTGTAACCCATTCTTTTACCCAGTGCCAATTGCCTTAGCTTTAATCCTGGGAGCTACTCTCCCTCTGCCAGCTTGGGGAGAGTCCGAACTGAGCTCATGCTTCCTTCAATGCATGAGGAGTGAGCAGGCCGCTTCTTATAACAGAAAGGCCCTTTCGCCAACCCCACCTAGGGTATGGGCACTGACGCGGAGGAGAGAACATGCCCCCAGCGCCCATAGTGGGAATCGAACCCAGGACCTTCTCGCTGTGAGGCGACATCGCAACCCACTGCGCTACCGACTGCGCCACCGTGCCACCGTAAACGGTAAAATAGAAAAGAAAATAGAAAAATTTCTCCTCGGAGCACAGGTCTCCGCCAGGTCAGTTAGGTTATTGTGGCCTCCTGGTGGCGCTATAATAGGCCAATGTGAAAAGGGTGCCATTTCTTCTTAGGCCTTGCACGGCAATCGGACACTGCATTCATGATTTGAGGCATTTTGTTCAAAAAATGTGTTTTGCTAAATTATACCTGCGCTATAACAGGCCAATGTTAAAAGGGTGGCATTTGCTCCTCAACATAGTGTGATTGTGTGTGCAAAGTTTGACCTTAATCGGATGCTGCTTTCATGATTTGCGGAATTTTGTTCAAAACAAGCCACTACTGCAAACTTTAGATGTCAATCTTAGGCAATCAGGATGGAATATGGAAAATCAAACATCCGTCTTGATCACATGACTATAGAGATCATGTGTACCGATTTGCGTGAAATTTGCATAAAATATTTAGGCTTAATGGCAAAAAATGTGTTTTACATAAGTCGGCCTCCTGGTGGCGCTATAAAAGGCAGATGTGAAAAATGCAGGGCAAAGGTTTTTCCTTGGGAGTGCGCTTACAAAGTTTTACACAGATCGGTGCAGTTATAGGTAAAAACACGTATCGGCCTGTTATAGCAACACCATGAGGCTGATTTGAACATTTTCAAGTGCCATTTCTTCCCCGGCATAGTGGAAATATGCGTGCACAATTTCAAGGAAATTGCATGCTGTGTTCATGATTTGAGGCATTTAGTTCAAAACGGAGCACTCCTGCAAACTTTGGAAGCCATTTTTAGCCAATCAGGATGGAATATGAGAAATCTGAAAGACCCGTTTGGTTTAATGACTATAGAGATACTGTGTACCGATTTGCGTGTTTTTGGACAAAATCTGTAGGAGTAGTCAAAAAATATGTTTTGCACAAATCGGCCTCCTGGTGGCGCTATAACAGGCCCATGTGAAACATTTGAGGCAGAGGTTCTGAATTGGCATCCAGGGAGTGTGTGTGCACAGTTTCGCTGCAATCAAGCCAACGGTGCCGGAGATTAGCTGTTCACAGACGAACACACGGACGGACGGACACACACACACACACACACACACACGGACGGACAGGGGGCAAAAGATACTCTCTCGCCATGCCTTTCGGCCTGGCGGAGACAATAATAATAATGGAAATATATTGAAAATATATTTAGCTTAGTCTATTTAGAATGTAAGTAAATACAGCTAGTAGATGCAGCTAATCCTCTGTGTTAATGATACATAATAATAATAATAATCATAATTATAGTAATAATAATAATAAAGATTAGCTCACCCTCCGTGCCGTCAGGTTCTGCCTGTTCTTCACGCTGCTTCTGTTTGAACTTCATGACACCATGATGCATCACTGCACCGGTGAACTTGTAGATCATCTGTTTTTCCTCAGCGTTGAAGCCCAGGACGTCAATAGCATCCTGATGTCAATAAGCAGAGATGTATTCAAAAGATTGAGATTAAGCATATTAAGCATATTAAACAGATTAACAAACATAATTTAGAACTGTGTACAACTCAACAGTTAACAAACCAACATACAGTATAAGTTTATATACATGGTATCTGCACATTTCTAAAGTGACAATTTAAGGACTTTTAAGACCTATACAATAAGTAAGTTGAAATAAAACAAATAAGACCATTACCGCATCAAAAGTAATCAACAAACTATACTATTCAAATTGTCAAACATTGGCCAAATTGTCGAATATTACCTAAGAAAGAGGTAAAAAAAAACAAAAAACATGTAGATCGGCTATTTTCACAATATTTATCAGTGGAACCGAGTCAAACTAAATGTAATGCCTCAACTGCTACAATTCATTGTTTGTCAGGATGGGGGGGTCCCCAGTTCAAATAGGATTAGTTTGGGGGGTCACGGCCTGAAAACTTTGAGAACCACTGCTTTATAAAATACATTTTGCAGAGCAACTGACTGCATTGCACAGTGAGTATTAGACTATTAAAATAATATTCACTGACATCAGTAGCGTCCAGCTCCTCTTTGTCGTTAATGCTGGCCACAGTGATCACACCCATGCTGATCAACGGGAAGTCGTAGGGGTTGGAGGTGATCAGACACATTTCTTAAAAGGGATTAAAAAAGGGTGAAAATGTGTTTTTATTCATTCATTTATGTTGCTCTCTGCATCATCAGTAATTCCACTTACCAATAATCTCAGGTTTGTGGTTGGTCATCATCTGGAAAAAGATGTGGTAACCTCTCTCTGCAGCAAGCTGGTAGGTCACTCTGGACTTCTCCAGCAGATCTATATGGGTTGTATAACTCATAATAATGATAATAATAATAACAACAACAATAATAATAATAATAATCTATATGGGTTATACATAACTCAGAATGTAATCTTCAAATTAAGGCATGTATAATTTATCATCTGTGAACTTCATACTTACATGTCTCAATATCAGCACTGGCCAGTTTACCCGTTGTGCCGAAATGGATTCTGATGAATTTACCCTGTTTGATATAGCACAATTAGTTGCATCTACACTGTGGAATTATTGCAGGTTTTCTCATAAAGTGTCATTATTTATACTTACAAAGCGAGAGGAGTTGTCATTCCTCACAGTCTTGGCATTACCATAGGACTCCAGCAAGGGATTGGCTGCAATAATCTGATCCTCCAGTGACCCCTAGAATGTTTTAGACAATTGAAAATGTGGTCAGAATTCTTTTAAATTGAATTGCTATATTGCATACAAATGCTTTATGTTCAAAAACATGTATTTGTTTGAAGTTAAAAACTTGTACATATACCTTGATTTTACCGCTATCGGCCGCCGATTTCTCTCCACCAGAACTAGCTGTTGCAAAGTACTGGATGACACGCTTGGTGTTCACAGTCTTTCCAGCACCGGATTCTCCACTGGTTATAAATACACATATTCAGATAAATGCAGTTAGTGAATTTGTGTACAATGTTATTTTTTAAAAGCCTAGTAGATGGGAAACTTACGTGATCAGGACAGACTGGTTCTCTTTATCTGTAAAATGTAAAGCAAACTTTTAGTCATGGATACACCACAAAACCATTATAGTTATATTATTGTTTTTACATTGTCCTGAGTAGTACGTACCCATCAGCATGAACTGATAGGCGTTGTCAGAGACAGAGAAGATGTGGGGTGGAGCCTCAATACGCTTCTTGCCTCTGTAGGCATTTACAACCTCCTGGTCGTACACTGGGAGCCACTTGTAGGGGTTCACAGTTGCACAAAACAAGCCAGAGTAGGTCTGAAGGGGAGAAGAGAGAGAACAATATAACATCATACAACATAGCACTGAGCATGCCACATATATAGCACAACGGATCACTAGAGCTGGGATTACAGTCACGAGTTTCAAGTGGCATCAACGAATGAGCAAGTTAACTTCAGAAGAGTTTGTTTGCATTCGTTTTTCTATGGTTTTCACTTGATGATATAACTTGTACACTGTATTTTTCTTTCTTTGCTATCGACAGGTGCAATACAGTACTGTTCTCAGTATGTAGAAAACCTTACATAGATCATCCATGCTGCATAACGCTCTTTGAGGTTATACAGGACTGTGGCTTCACTGAGGTGGGTCATCATGGCCATGTCCTCAATTTTGTCATACTTGGGAGGGTTCATAGGGGTGACATCAGCCTCCTTTACAGTTCTTTCCTAAAAAAGAAAAAAAAAGCACA
This sequence comes from Gymnoscopelus microlampas, assembly GCF_963454915.1. NCBI lineage: Eukaryota > Metazoa > Chordata > Actinopteri > Myctophiformes > Myctophidae > Gymnoscopelus > Gymnoscopelus microlampas. Next base: position 3,890,942 of record NC_139951.1, read on the forward strand.
ACTTCAGAATGTATTGTGATTACAGTTGTACTGTTCCACTATTTGATTTTAGATACACCTCTACTTACCACCTTATCCAAGAGCGTTTCCACAGTGACGTTGCCACCGTCCTTCTTTATAATTTTACACTTGAGGTACAGCTCCTTAGCATCAGCCACATATGCTGCAGTTTTGGCATCAAAGGGCATAGCTTGAGCCTCCATTCTCTCCCTCTCTGGCTTACGGAGATAAATGGCGGCCTTGCCATACTGCTCCATCTCTGCGTCCGTACTCATGGTGGCGGCTTTCTGTAGACAGACAAATAGATGGTGTTGATGCCTTTGCTGACTTGAGATCTGAGCAGATAATTGTAGGACTATTCTTATGGTTATAGCTTATTGTAGGTTTATTAGAAAAAATATGAACACTCACTTTTCCCTCCTACCAGTAGCAGTAGAATCTTGAGTACAACCCCTAAGAGTGGAAAAACACATCATTTTGAGGATATTAACATGAGTTGATGATTTAGTAGAATTTATAATCATGAATTATATTGGATTATATGAATCCTATAATGTTCAGTCTTGCCACAATTTTAAAATGTCTCTCTTACAACCACTTTGTAAGAGAGACATTTAAAAAATTCTCATCAGTTCCACATCTGAAAAGAGTGATCCATTTCTATATTATTTACATGCAAAGAAATTAAATTATACTTGCTCATCCTGTTTTTTCATTTGTTTGTTTGTTTTTGGCTTTTTGTGTTGTTTCTAGTTTTGTTTCTTCTTTCATTTTATTGTCTCCGCCAGGCCGAAAGGCATGGCGAGAGAGAATGTTTTGCCCCCTGTCAGTCCGTCCGTCCATCCGTGTGTGTGTGTGTCCGTCTGTGAACAGCTAATCTCCGGCACCGTTGGCTTGACCACAGCGAAACTGTGCACACACACTCCCTGGATGCCAACTCAGAATCTCTGGCCCAAATTTTTCACATGGGCCTGTTATAGCGCCATCAGGAGGCCTTTTTGCAAAACTTTTTTTTTACAGTACTCCTACAGATTTTCTCCAAACGTCACGCAAATCGGTACACAGTATCTCTTGTTTTTCATATTTTTCATATTCCTTCCTGATTGGCTCAAATCATGAACACAGCATGCAATTTCCTACCTGTACCTCCGTGAAAATGTGCAGGTACATTCCCACTAGGCAGAGGAAGAAATGCCACTTTGCCACCAAATTTTTCAAATCAGCCTCATGGTGGCGCTATAACAGGCCGATTCGTGTTTTTACCCGTAACTTATCTGTTCACAACTTTGTATGCGCACTCCCAACAGGTCAAGGAAAAACCTTTTCCCTGCATTTTTCACATCTGCCTTTTATAGCGCCACCAGGAGGCCGACTTACGTAAAACACATTTTTGGATATTTCTCCTTCAGATTGTATCCAAATTTAACATAACTCGTTACACATGATCTCTTTAGTCATGTGATCAAGAAAGATCTGTTTGATTTTTCATATTCCATCCTGATTGGCTACGATTGACATCTAAAGTTTGCAGGAATGGCCCGTATTGAACTAAATGTCAAATCATGAACGCAGTGTCCGATTGCCGTGAAACTTTGCACGCACATTCACACTACGTTGAGGAACAAATGCCACCCTTTCAACATTGCCCTATTATAGCGACACCAGCAGGCCGATTTTTACAAAACTGATTTCTTTCTTACACTTCAATTCGATTGTATGAATTAAGGTTACATTCAGAGGTGGGCAGACTAGCCAAACTGTACTTGAGTAAAAAATATTGTTACTTATTAGGCTACTAATAATAACTCTAGTAGATGTTAAAGTACTCTTCCAAATAATTACTTGATTAAGAGTAAGAAAGTATCTGGTAAAAACACAAAAAATGTAATGCAAATTATTATTTAAATAATCATAACCTAATTGAAACGTCTAAATGAATGAATGAACAAAAGTCAATTCCAATCTGGCCTAAACCATATCACTATAAATAAAAGAATACACAATCAATCATCTCAATTGTTCAATATAACATAAATTATTCTGTCCACTCGTTAAGTGTCTTTAACCTCGGATCATGTCTGCTATGTGGCACTATGTACGGAGTCATTTTAAAAATGAATAGCTAACATGATATATTTATACGACTATGAATAGCTAACATGATATATTTATACGACTATGAAAAGCTAACATGATATATGTATTCGACTATGAATAGCTAACATCTCTAAAACATGTATATGACTACAGTATGAAGGACATATGAAGTCTCACTCACCACTTAATGGAACTCTGAACTCCTCTGCAATGGGTCCATGGCAACCATCTCAGCATGCCTTATATTAGGTGTTTATTGCATGCTATGCAGAAAGTAAAAGTAGGAGTTGCCTTTCAAGGTCCTATAATTCCTGTTGACGTTGCGAAATTATCCATTTAGCCATACATTTGAAAAAACAAAAACATTTCAAATCTATTAATAATCTTGTAAAAGTATACTTCCAACACTCACATGATATTTGATAGTACTTCTTGGCTATGTGGTTTATGTACATGCCAGTGGCTATGGTATAAAAATAGTATAATTGACAGGGTGGTGGGGTACTGGGTTTCTTCATTTGGTCATCACAGCAAGTCTTGTCAGATACATTATTTGGAACATGTGAATGTAAATAAAAGGTAAATACTCAAGTGCTGTACATGTCATTTTACTTCAGTATTTCCATTGTATGCTTCCACTCCACTCCATTTGAGGAGGGCACTTCACTAAATTTGACAGCTTTAGTTGCTTTTTGGGGGTCTTGATGTTTATGTAGTCAGGGTCACAGTTCAGATGTTTATGAGGTGTTAACTGCTCCAACAAATAGTCTGGCACTGGCTTAACGGGACAGGCTTCACTGTAGGTGTAGTCACTGTCACTTAATCCTTGACAGGACCATAAAAAAGTGTCCACTTAACGTTATTTCCATTCCTTGTACTCATCACATTTCATTTCTGCATTCCATTTCACCATAAATATATTCATTAGCAGACTCTGTAATGTATAATTGCACAAACAGCCTCTCTCACACAGCTGATTACAGTCCAAGGTTGTTGTCACAGCTTGCATATCAAATCAAGCAGCCAAGCGAGCCCTACCATCAAGGGGTAGTTAACCCAAAAAACTCTGATCCAATATTCCAATGTTTTATTAATTGAAGTAAATAGGAGGCCATGCAAAAGTATATATTTTTTTAAAGTATAAACTCCAAAAACACTCAGTGTATTCACTGCGAGGCCTACTACTCGGCTTATAAGCAAAACTTTTAAATATAATATTGCTCTTGTTAAGATTGGCCTGTAGAGCACCGAAGTCTGACGTCACTGCCAGTAGAGGGCCAGTAGAGGGCGCTGTTCCAGGGTTTGTGGCTTTATTTTTTTGTGTTGAAATCCCCATTTGTGAATCTTAGATCACGTCATATAAGAACTGTGTTCCAAACATAAACACACCACCCTGACGTTTTTGTCAGGGGGGTGGCTCTGCATCGTTTATGATATTCATTCATATTTGATACAGCCTGTTTCTGGCGAAAATGGAATTAATTCTGCCTTAAAAGTTTTAAGAACTACTACTTCCGGGTCTGAAATCACTGTCCCCACAGCAGCCGCGTTCATGGGAAATGTAGTCTTTGGGTTGTTCGACTCGTTTCTAGTGTTTATATTGTGTTACTCTTTGGGTAAATGTGTACATTTACACCTTCAGTCGATGCTTCATATCCATATGAGTAAAAACGCCAGGGTGGTTTATTTTTGGAACACAGTTCTTATATGAAGCGATCTAAGATTGCCCAATGAGGATATCAATACAAAAAGTAAAGCCATGAACCTGCGGAATGCGCCCTGTACTGGCAGTGACGTCAGGACTTCAGTGCTCTATTTACTTAAAAAAATTATTGGAATATTGGTCAATGGATCAGGAATGCGACAAAAACTAATTCTCCATGATTTTATGGGGTGAGCAATTGAAAGAAGAAAGAAATGTGGGTGAGCTACCTCTTTAAGCTGGTCCCAGACAGGAGTTTTAAAATCTTAAAGCATTTGGAAATCTGGTTGCCTCACACACTACAGTAAAATCTTATCATATTATTATATAGGATTATTGTCTCCACCAGGCCGAAAGGCATGGCGAAAGGGAGAGAGAGTATGTTTCGCACCCAGTCCGTCCGACTGTCCGTGTGTCCGTCCTTCCGTCTGTCCGTGTGTCCGTCCTTCCGTCCGTCCGGGTCCTGTCCGTCCGTTACCACCTAATCTCCGGCACCGTTGGCCCGGTCGCTGTGAAACTGTGCACACACACTCCCTCCCTAGATGCCAATTCAGAACCTCTGCCCCAATTTTTTACCATGGGCCTGTTATAGCGCCACCAGGAGGCCGATTTGTGCAAAACCCATTTTTTTTACCCATTTATTACTCCTACAGATTTTGTCCAAACGTCATGCAAATCGGTACACAGTATCTCAAATGATCAACACAGAGCTCCAATTTCCCATATTCAATCCTGATTGGCTAAAGTTGGCTTCCAAAGTTTGCAGGAGTGCTCCTTTTTGAACAAAATGCCTCAAAGTATGGACGCAGCTTGCGATTTCCGTGAAATTTCACACGCACATTCCCACTAGGCCGAGGAAGAAATGCCACCCTTTTCACATTGGCCTGTTATAGCGCCACCAGCAGGTCTATTTAGCAATTGCAACAAAATGCCTCAAATCATGAATGCAGTGTCCGATTGCCGTGAAAGGCCTAAGAATAAATGGCACCCTTTTCACATTGGCCTATTATAGCGCCACCAGGAGGCCACAGTAACGTACCTGACCTGGCGGAGACCTGTGCTCCGAGGAGCACTTTTTCTAGTTTTAAACATGCACACGATGTCGTGTCAGTTGCATCTTTTTGTAGTGCTGGTACTAACATTTAAATAAATATTGAATCTCGGGGCTCAATAATAATAACTAGAAAAAGTGCTCCGCGGAGCACAGGTCTCCGCCAGATCAGGTAGGTTATTGTGGCCTCCTGGTGGCTCTATTATAGGCCAATGTGAAAAGGGTGCCATTTCTTCCTCTACCTTTCACGGCAATCGGACGCTGCGTTCATGACAAAAAAATTGTGTTGCCAAAATCGGCTGCTGGTGGCGCAATAACAGCCAATGGGAAACGTGTAGCATATCTTCCTCGGCCTAGTGGGAGTGTGCATGCAAAGTTTCACGGCAATGGCATTCTGCGTTCATTATTTGAGCCATTTTATTCAGAACGACGGATCTGTCTTGATCACATGACTAAAGAGATAATGTGTACCGATTTGCGGGATTTTTGGACAAAATCTGTAGGATAAATATTTAAAAAATGATTTGCAAAAGTTGGCCTCCTGGTGGCATTATAAAAGGCTGATGTGAAAAATGCAAGATAGAGGTTTTTCCTTGGCCTCTAGGGAGTGTGCGTGCAAAGTTTCACACCCGATCGGTCCAGTTATAGGTAAGAACGCAAATTGGCCTGTTAAAGCACCACCATGAAGCTGATTTGAAAAATGTAGGGTGGCATTTCTCCCTTGGCTGTGTGTGAAAAGTTTGACGGAAATCGCACACTGCGTTCATGATTTGAGGCATTTGGTTCAAAACATTCCATCCTGATTGACTTGGCTTCTAAAGTTTTCAGGAGTAGTCTATGAACAATCAGACAGATCTGTCTTGATCACATGACTATAGAGATACTGTGTACCAATTTGCGTGATGTTTGGACAAAATCTGTAGGCGCAATATAAAAAAGAAATCTGCCTCCTGGTGGCGCTATAAAAGGCCAATTTGAAAAAGGAGGAGAGGTTCTGCTCTAGCGTCCAGGGAGTGTGCAAGCACAGTTTCACTATAATCGGGCCAAGAGTTAGCTGTTCACAGATGGACGGACGGACAGGGGGCAAAACATAGTCTATGCCATGCCTTCGGCCTGGTGGAGAAAATAATGGCACATCACAGATCATCACACACTACAGTATTTTCAGGCTTGCCGGAGCAACGCAAGCACAGCGCCTCGCCGTAAACAACGCACGCACACACCGACGCACGCACCGATGCATGCAGGCACATGCTCTATACAGAGCCATGCCATAGAAGTGTGTGTGTGTGTGTGTGTGTGTGTGTGTGTGTGTGTGTGTGTGTGTGTGTGTACTTTTGATTACAGCTTAGAGGAAGCCTTCCTAACCAAAGTGCTAAAATATTATCAGCTAGAGCAGAGCATCTCTCAGCTAGGCTACAGATGTAAACTTTTGTTTTTTATCTTTGGTAGTCTAGGACACGTGCACAAGTTGGTTGTGAGGGGCCTGCAAATGGCCGGCCTCTCCAAAAGGAGGGCTAAACAATTAGCAAGGTACTGCTCAATATCAGCTATTATAGGAAGCCGCTCAATTTGGAGGAGGCGTTGCTTCCTTTACCCATGATTGTTGTCCGCTGTGTTCGACAAGTATGCCATCCTTTGTTTTGTATGTAACAATGCTTACATGCACTTTGTAACTGGCTGTTTTCCCTTCATCTGACTGCACTGGCAGTGTTTATGTCCTTTGTACATCCTGTACTTCTTATTATGTGGACATAAATAAATATTTCGTGTGTGTGTGTGTGTGTGTGTGTGTGTGTGTGTGTGTGTGTGTGTGTGTGTGTGTGTGTGTGTGTGTGTGTGTGTGTGTGTGTGTGTGTGTGTGTGTCCTAAAGAAGTATCGATGCCACTGTAGATCGCTCCTCCTGGCCTGGACTCTGCCAACAACGAGTCCAACTGGCAAGTCGACTCCTTGAAATCAGAGGTAGGAAGCTGGCCAAGTCTGCACCTGCCCCACCGGGTAAGGATTTCACTTGCTCCACAGTGTGCATCCCGCATTACACTGTACTGTACAGTCATTAAAGGACCCACAAATAGTAGCAGAAGTCATCCTCCGTCACGATGGACCTTTGGCATACAAAGGGATGTACATAGCACGTCACAATAGAATAGTGGAGCTCATAGCGAAGGACATATCAAAATATCATGCATCTACAGTGAGAATGTACAAACATTCCTGTGTCATTTCATCCATGTTCCATCTCTGTGATAACCCAGAAATCTTTACATCTTTGACAGCTAATACACCAGATGTTGTTGTGGTGAATGAAGAGTCCAGGGAAGTGTCTGTGTTAGAGATAGCATGCACCTTTGACCTTAGCCTAGAGGAGGCCTTTATGACCAAGGTCATTAAATACCAACCACTCCTACATACCATCTCAGAGCTAGGTTATAGGTGCAGACTATTTGTCTTTATATTCGGCAGCCTGGGACATACCCACAGACTAGTTGTTAGAGGGCTTCAACAACTTAGGATGCCCAAAAAGGAGGCAAAAAGGCTGGCAAAGTATTGTGCTATCTCTGCTATAATTGGCAGTCGCTATATATGGCGGAGACGCTGTTACTTATACCCGTAGAGTACTGAGTGACATGCCTATTGTATCATGAAAACATATGCCATGATGTTGTGAATGTAACCCTACTGCACCTATAATAGTTGTGTCCCTGTATGTATTATCCTTTGGACATACATAAATGTGTGTGTGTGTGTGTGTGTGTGTGTGTGTGTGTGTGTGTGTGTGTGTGTGTGTGTGTGTGTGTGTGTGTGTGTGTGTGTGTGTGTGTGTGTGTGTGTGTGTGTGTGTGTGTGTGTGTGCGTGCGCGCGCGCGCGCGTTCAATCTTTATATCTCTGGTGGTACAGGGGTAAAGTTCCTGCCCCCCACCTCAGAGACTAGTTTCAAATCCTCCATGGGGCCTCCAACTGGGCTTGGTGCCCAACAAATACATTTGGCCATGTTTGCAGGAAGGCAGGTGGGGTGGGTTATGACTCTGCACTAGTCAGTCCTCCAGGTTGGGCAGGGGGGCTGTTCAGATGGGTGTGGAACTAGGAGGAGTGAGAACCTACCCAGCCCCCAGAGCTGCTGGGAAACATTTAAGCCGCCCTACCCTACTGGCCAAAGCTGGAACTGCAGGAGGGGCGAATACATGCGCGAGCAAGAGCGCGCAGCTGGGGTTTGCTTTGTGAACGCAGTTCGTGGGCAGTTTGTGTTTAAATTAATATTTTCTGGAGGATGAAGTGGCTTTTTTTTGTCATTCACGGATCCTCGCATCATGTACCACCTTCCTATCAAAACATAACTGATGTATTATATTGCAGATAAGAAAATCGCCACAAACCAACGTACTAATTAGGACACATCGTGTATCTCATATTGCGTTGTGGAGCTTGGTTCTAGCCCTGATACATGTCACATACACTGTCATGATCAAAGGCTAATCTACGCGTTCCTTTTCATATTCTGTTCTGATTTTTAATGATTGATATGGTCTGTCATTCGATCCAGAATGTACACAGTGGTGGACAAAGTACTACATTTTTTCACTTAAGTAAAAGTATCAATACTGCAAAAAAAATACTTGAGAAAAAGTATAAAAGTATTGGTATCAAACTGTATTTAAGTACCAAAAGTAGAAAGTACAAATAATGCAAAATGTCCCATTTCACAAGTTTTCAAATGTATAAAACTCTTTTGAAAATAGCCTATCTACAAGTTCACAATGTGTCGCATCGCGACACATTGTAAGCTTGTAGATCGGCTATTTTAAAATGGCTGAAATGTACATTGGGCTGAAGTGGTTAATGTATGCTTTGTAATAACTAGATGCTCGGCCCCGCTACGCGGGGCCTCGCGTCTAGCCCGCGGCCACGCCCACGTAGCGCCCGCGGCCACTTGGCAGCGCATATAAGTGGCGTAGCGTCATGAGGGCCAGTGGGGCCGTGGCTTGGTCAGTGAAGACCCTGTAGCGCGGATGATATGTGGCATAGAGGGGCAGATTTGAAATCTCCAGAGCAGAGGAAACATCCGTGGGCTACCATTGGTTCAGCGATGTGTGCGGTCGCCCTGCGGCCCCTCCTCCTCGACCAATGTGCAGTATTGAGAGCCCTGACGTCACAACATTTGGAGCGATGGGCACTGCACTCTGGTTGGTTAGGGTACACCTACTGCCCAGGTTGAACCCACTTAAAGGCTGGATGGGCAAACCCAGTTAGGACCCGCCTCGGTCCCACATAAACGTGGCTAGTAGGGGCCCAGCTAAGGGCCAGGTAGAAGCTACTTACTCGCATGGGCATCGCAGTTAAGACCCACCTCGGCCCCACATAGAATTGCCTAGGTGGGGCCCACCTAAGGGCCAGGTAGAACACACGTATGTCCACAATGACATTGCCGACATGGGGTCCATATGGTTTAGCCCACCTTGAAACCATATGGGAACTACGCTGGCGTGCTGGCTGGAATGCAAATGCTGCATCATACCTGTAGTGTGTATTTTGATGTTGTGTGTGTAACAGACATACCTGCAGTGTGTAGATCAATGTCCATATGAAAGTCAATGCCCAGCAGTGTTGTTTTTTCTCCAGCAGAGTTTCTAGTGTCTCTATCTCTCTCTGGAAGATGTTGCACATGAGCTCTGCAGCCGCACTGAGGCGCTCCAACACAAAGACTCTGACATTAAGCTGCTTCACACAACAAACATCAGCACCACGCTGCTGTTTGTCCAAAAGACACAATATCTCCTCTCCCACCGACGTCATGTGTTCATTTTTCGACAGCCGTACAGACTCCTTTTGACACATTTTACCTCGTTTATCCAGCTCTCACTGACTCTCCCCTAATACAGTGGTTCTCAACCTGTCGGTGGGGACCCCCCACAGGCCAATGTTAAAATGGTAGCACTTGTTCCTCAACATAGTGTGAATGTGCGTGCAAAGTTGACCGCAATCGGACGCTGCATTGATGATTTGTGGCATTGTGTTCTAAACGGGCCACTCCTGCAAACTTTAGATGTGAATCTTAGCCAATCGGGATGGAATATGAAAAGTTAAACAGATCCGTCTTGAGCACATGGCTATAGAGATCATGTGTACCGATTTGCGTGAAATGTAGCTAAAATCGGAAGGAGTAATGTAAAGAAATATGTTTTACATAAGTCGGCCTCCTGGTGGCGCTATAAAAGGCAGATGTGAAAAATGCAGGGCAAAGGTTTTTTCCTTGACCTATAGGGAGTGTGCATACAAAGTTTTACACAGATCGGTGCAATTATAGGTAAAAACACGAATCGGCCTGTTATAGCGCCACCATGAGGCTGATTTGAAAATTTTCAAATGGTAGTTCTTCCTCGGCCTAATGGGAATGTGCTTGCAAAATTTCACGGAAATTGCATGCTGTGTTCATGATTTGAGGCATTTTGTTCAAAACGGAGCACTCCTGCAAACTTTGGAAGACATTTTTAGCCAATCAGGATGGAATATGAGAAATCTGAAAAACCCGTTTCTTTAATGACTATAGAGATACTGTGTACCGATTTGTGGGATTTTTGGACAAAATCTGTAGGTGTACTGTCAAAAAATGTGTTTTGCACAAATCAGCCTCCTGGTGGCGCTATAACAGGCCCCTGTGAAAAATTTGGGGCAGAGGTTCTGCTCTGGTATCCAGGGACTGTGTGTGCACAGTTTGGCTGCGAGCAAGCCAACGGTGCCGGAGATTAGCTGTACACAGACAGATCGAATGACGGACGGACGGACACACGGACACACGGACACACGGACGGACGGACAGGGGGTAAAACATACTCTCTCACCATGCCTTTCGGCCTGGCGGAGACAATTACTACATTACCATAATGCAGCCTAAACGTGCGTTGCACGGTGCGGTCCTGCCATTACGTTAGTTACTGGAGTTGCTGTGGAGCTACACAGTTCTCCACAAGACACACGAGGCCACAACATACACCATGTACAATGGACTAACTGAGCAGCAACTAGATAAAGTGCTCCTCGGAGCACAGGTCTCCGCCAGGTCAGATACGTTATTGTGGCCTCCTGGTGGCGCTATAATAGGCCAATGTGAAAAGGGTGCCATTTATTCTTAGGTCGTTCACGGCAATCGGACACTGCATTCATTATTTGAAGCATTTTGTTCCAAAAATGTGTTTTGCTAAATTAGACCTGCTGGTGGCGCTATAACAGGCCAATGTGAAAAGGGTGGCATTTCTTCCTCGGCCTAGTGGGAATGTGCGTGTGAAATTTCACGGAAATCGCACGCTGCGTTCATGGTTTGAGGCAGTTTGTTCAAAACGGACCAATCCTGCAAACTTTGGATGGCAACCTTAACCAATAAGGATGGAATATGGGAAATCGGACAGATCAGGGTTGATCACATGACTATAGAGATACTGTGTACCGATTTGCATGACATTTGGTTAAAAACTGTAGGAATAATGTGAAAAAATGGGTTTTGCACAAATCGGCCTCCTGGTGGCGCTATAACAGGCCCATGTGAAAAATTTGAGGCAGAGGTTCTGAATTGTCAGTTATACTTTTTTTTAAATATACTTTTGCGTTGGCCTCCTATTTACTTCAATTAATAACACATTGGAATATTGGATCTGAGTTTTTTGGGTTAACTGCCCCTTGATGGTAGGGCTCACTTGGCTGCTTGAATTGATAGGCAAGCTGTGACAACAACCTTGGACCGTATCAGCTGTGTGAGAGAGGCTGTGTGTGCAATTATACATTACAGTGTCTGCTAATTAATATATTTATGGTGAAATGTAATGCTGAAATGAAATGTGATGTGATGAGTACAAGGAATGGAAATAACGTGGACACTTTTTTATGGGTCTGTCAAAGATTAAGTGACAGTGACTACACCTACAGTGAAGCCTGTCCCGTTAAGCCAGTGCCAGACTATTTGTTGGAGCTGTTAACAACTCATAAACATCTGAACTGTAACCCTGACTACATAAACATCAAGACCCCCAAAAAGTAACTAAAGCTGTCAAATTGAGTGAAGTGTCCTCCTCCAATGGAGTGGAGTGGAAGTATGAAGTAGCATACAATGGAAATACTCAAGTAAAATGACAAGTACAGTATTTCAGTATTTACTTTCCTCACTGAATATCAACATTCCAAATAATGTATCTGATAAACCTGCTGTAATGACCAGATGAAGAAACCAAGCACCCCACCGCTCTCTAGGTTGTCCTCAGACCACCACCCTGCCAATTATACTATTTTTATACCATAGCCACTGGCATGTACATAAACCAGATAGCCAAGAAGCACTATCAAATATCATGTGAGTGTTGGAAGTATAATTTTACAAGATTATTAATAGATTTTAAATGTTTTTTTTTTGTTTGTTTTTAAAGGTATGGCTAAATGGATACTATTGCAGTGTCAACAGGAATTAAAGGACCTTGAAAGGCAACTCCAACTCCTTTTACTTTCTGCATAGCATGCAATGAACACCTAATATAAGGCATGCTGAGATGGTTGACACGTACCCATTGCAGAGGAGTTCAGAGTTCCATTTAGTGGTGAGTGAGACTTCATCTGTCCTTCATAGTCCTATAAATGTTTTAGAGATGTTAGCTATTCATAGTCGTAAAGTTATTCATTTTTAAAATGACTAGTCCATACATAGTACCACATAGCTACAGACATCGAATAATGAGTGGACAGAATCATTTATGTTATATTGAACAATGTAGATGATTGATTGTGTATTATTGTATAGTAATCTGGCCAGATTGGAATTTACTTTTGTTCATTAATTTGTATTTAGACATTTCAATTATGTTATGATTAGTTAAATCATAATTGTCTCCGCCAGGCCGAAAGGCATGGCGAGAGAGTATGTTTTACCCCCTGTCCGTCCGTCCGTCCGTCCGTCCGTGTGTGTGTGTGTGTGTGTGTGTGTCATTCTGTCTTGTCTGTGTACAGCTAATCTCTGGCACCGTTGGCTTGATCGCAGCGAAACTGTGCACACACAGTCCCTGGATGCCAAAGCCGAACCTCTGCTCCAAATGTTTCACATGGGCCTTTTATAGCGCCACCAGGAGGCCGATTTGTGCAAAACACTTTTTTGAACAGTACTCCTACAAATTTGGGCCAAAAATCCCCCAAATCGGTACACAGTATCTCTATAGTCATTAAAAGAAACGTCTCATTTCAGATTTTTCATATTCCATCCTGATTGGCAAAAATTGTCTTTCAAAGTTTGCAGGAGTACTCTGTTTTGAACAAAATGCCTCAAATCATGAACACAGCATGCAATTTCCGTGAAATTTTGCACACACATTCCCATTAGGCCGAGGAAGAACTACCATTTGAAAATGTTCAAATCAGCCTCATGGTGGCGCTGTAACAGGCCGATTCGTATTTTTACCTATAACTGCACCGATCAGTGTAAAACTTTGTATGCACACTCTCTAGAGGCCAAGGACAAACCTTTGCCCTGCATTTTTCACATTTGCCTTTTATAGCGCCACCAGGAGGCAGACTTATGTAAAACACATTTTTTGATATTAGGCCTTCATATTTGATCCAAATTTCACGCAAATCGGTACACATGATCTCTATAGTCAGGTGATCAAGGCGGATCTGTTTGATTTTTCATATGCCATCCTGATTGGCTAACATTGACATGTAATGCTTGCAGGAGTGGCCCGTTTTGAACAAAATGCCGCAAATCATGAATGCAGAGTCCGATTACGGTTAAACTTTGAACGCACATTCACACTATGTTGAGGAACAAATGCCACCCTTTTAACATAGGCCTGTTATAGCGCCACCAGCAGGTCAAATTTAGCAAAACACATTTTTAGAACAAAATGCCTCAAATCATGCATGCAGTGTCCGATTGCCGTGCAAGGCCTAGGAATAAATGGCATCCTTTTCACATTCGGCTATTATAGCGCCACCAGGAGGCCATAATAACCTACCTGACCTGGCGGAGACTTGTGCTCCGAGCAGCACTTTTTCTAGTTTACTGTGTTTTTACGTATTTTTCTAATAAACAATAAGCTATAACCATAAAAAATAGTCCTACAATGATCTGCTCAGATCTCAAGTCAGCAAAGGCATCAACAGCATCTATTTGTCTGTCTACAGAAAGCCGCCACCATGAGTACGGACGCAGAGATGGAGCAGTATGGCAAGGCCGCCATTTATCTCCGTAAGCCAGAGAGGGAGAGAATGGAGGCTCAAGCTATGCCCTTTGATGCCAAAACGGCAGCATATGTGGCTGATGCTAAGGAGCTGTACCTCAAGTGTAAAATTATAAAGAAGGACGGTGGCAACGTCACTGTGGAAACGCTCTTGGATAAGGTGGTAAGTAGAGGTGTATCTAAAATCAAATAGTGGAACAGTACAACTGTAATCACAATACATTCTGGAGTTGTGCTTTTTTTTTCTTTTTTAGGAAAGAACTGTAAAGGAGGCTGATGTCACCCCTATGAACCCTCCCAAGTATGACAAAATTGAGGACATGGCCATGATGACCCACCTCAGTGAAGCCACTGTGCTGTATAACCTCAAATAGCGTTATACAGCATGGATGATCTATGTAAGGTTTTCTACATGCTGAGAACAGTACAGTATTGCACCTGTCGATAGCAAAGAAAGAAAAATACAGTGTACAAGTTATATAATCAAGTGAAAACCATAGAAAAACGAATGCAAACAAACTCTTCTGAAGTTAACTTGCTCATTAGTTGATGCCACTTCAAACTCGTGACTGTAATATCAGCTCTAGTGATCCGTTGTCCCAGATATGTGGCATGCTCAGTGCTATGTTGTATGATGTTAATGTTCTCTCTCTTCTCCCCTTCAGACTTACTCTGGCTTGTTTTGTGCAACTGTGAACCCCTACAAGTGGCTCCCAGTGTACGACCAGGAGGTTGTAAATGCCTACAGAGGCAAGAAGCGTATTGAGGCTCCACCCCACATCTTCTCTGTCTCTGACAACGCCTATCAGTTCATGCTGATGGGTACGTACTACTCAGGACAATGTAAAAACAATAATATAACTATAATGGTTTTGTGGTGTATCCATGACTAAAAGTTTGCTTTACATTTTACAGATAAAGAGAACCAGTCTGTCCTGATCACGTAAGTTTCCCATCTACTAGGCTTTAAAAACAGAACATTGTACATCAATTCACTAACTGCATCTCTCTGAATATGTGTATTTATAACCAGTGGAGAATCCGGTGCTGGAAAGACTGTGAACACCAAGCGTGTCATCCAGTACTTTGCAACAGCTAGTTCTGGTGGAGAGAAATCGGCGGCCGATAGCGGTAAAATCAAGGTATAGGTACAGGTTTTTAACTTCAACAAATACATGTTTTTGAACATAAAGCATTTGTATGCAATATAGCAATTCAATTTAAAAGAATTCTGACCACATTTTCAATTGTCTAAAACATTCTAGGGGTCACTGGAGGATCAAATTATTGCTGCCAATCCCTTGCTGGAGTCCTATGGTAATGCCAAGACTGTGAGGAATGACAACTCCTCTCGCTTTGTAAGTATAAATAATGACACTTTATGAGAAAACCTGCAATAATTCAACTAATTGTGCTATATCAAACAGGGTAAATTCATCAGAATCCATTTCGGCACAACGGGTAAACTGGCCAGTGCTGATATTGAGACATGTAAGTATGAAGTTCACAGATGATAAATTATACATGCCTTCATTTGAGGATTACATTCTGAGTTATGTATAACCCATATAGATTATTATTATTATTATTATTATTATTATTATTATTATTATTGTTGTTGTTGTTATTATTATTATCATTATTATGAGTTATGTGCAACCCATATAGATCTGCTGGAGAAGTCCAGAGTGACCTACCAGCTTGCTGCAGAGAGAGGTTACCACATCTTTTTCCAGATGATGACCAACCACAAACCTGAGATTATTGGTAAGTGGAATTACTGATGATGCAGAGAGCAACATAAATAAATGAATAAAAACACATTTTCACCCTTTTTTAATCCCTTTTAAGAAATGTGTCTGATCACCTCCAACCCCTACGACTTCCCGTTGATCAGCATGGGTGTGATCACTGTGGCCAGCATTAACGACAAAGAGGAGCTCGACGCTACTGATGTCAGTGAACATTATTTTAATAGTCTAATACTAACTGTGCAATGCAGTCAGTTTCTCTGCAAAATGTATTTTATAAAGCAGTGGTTCTCAAAGTTTTCAGGCTGTGACCCCCCAAACTAATCCTATTTGAACTGGGGACCCCCCCATCCTGACAAGCACTTGGAATTGTAGCAGTTGAGACATTACATTTAGTTTGACTCGGTTCCACAGATAAATATTGTGAAAATAGCCGATCTACATGTTTTAATTTTTTTTACCTCTTTCTTAGGTAATATTCGACAATTTGGCCAATGTTTGACAATTTGAATAGTATAGTTTGTTGATTATTTTCAATATATTTCCATTATTATTATTGTCTCCGCCAGGCCGAAAGGCATGGCGAGGGAGTATCTTTTGCCCCCTGTCCGTCCATCCGTGTGTGTGTGTGAGTCCGTCCATCCGTGTGTTCGTCTGTGAACAGCTAATCTCCGGCACCGTTGGCTTGATCACAGCGAAACTGTGCACACACACTCCCTGGATGCCAATTCAGAACCTCTGCCTCAAATGTTTCACATGGGCCTGTTATAGCGCCACCAGGAGGCCGATTTGTGCAAAACATATTTTTTGACAGTACTCCTACAGATTTTGTCCAAAAAACACGCAAATGGGTACACAGTATCTCTATAGTCATTAAACCAAACGGGTCCTTCAGATTTCTCATATTCCATCCTGATTGGCTAAAAATGTCTTCCAGAGTTTGCAGGAGTGCTCGGTTTTGAACTAAATGCCTCAAATCATGAACACAGCATGCAATTTCCTTGAAATTGTGCACGCATATTTCCACTATGCCGGGGAAGAAATGGCACTTGAAAATGTTCAAATCAGCCTCATGGTGGCGCTATAACATGCCAATTCGTGTTTTTACCTATAACTTACTGCACCGATCTGTGTAAAACTTTGTAAGCGCACTCCCTAGAGGTCAAGGAAAAACCTTTGCCCCGCATTTTTCACATCTGCCTTTTATAGCGCCACCATAACCTACCTGACCTGGCGGAGACCTTTTCTATTTTTTTCATATTTTACCGTTTACGGTGGCACGGTGACGCAGCGAGAAGGTCCTGGGTGGGGGCATGTTCTCTCCTCCGCGTCATCAGTGCCCATACCCTAGGTGGGGTTGGCAAAAGGGCCTTTCTGTGTGGAGTTTGCATGTTCTCCCTATGTGTCCCCTATGGTAAATAAATGTGTTCCTTCCATGCGCTACACCCTTCCGGGGAAACTCCACCCACATGTCAGGTGATAAGAAGCGGCCTGCTCACTCCTCATGCATTGAAGGAAGCATGAGCTCAGTTCGGGGCTCTCCCCAAGCTTGCAGAGGGAGAGTAGCACCCAGGATTAAAGCTTAGGCAATTGGCACTGGGTAAAAGAATGGGTTACAAAAAATATTGGTATAGAAACTATATATATATATATATATATATATATATATATATATATATATATATATATATATATATATATATATATATATATATATATATATATTACTGTTTAGACTGATGATTATTTGGTTTACCTATGATCCTAGATTACTATCTCTATGCATTTGATGTATTAATTTGTGTTTACCTTGCTTACTGTATATCACACTCTGGATTAAGAGCGTCTGCTAAATGCCTAAATTGTAAATTGCAAATTGTATGAACATTTCAGAGGCTGACAAGATTTGCTACCTCTTGGGCGTAAACTCAGCAGAGATGCTTAAGGCGTATTGCTACCCCAGAGTGAAAGTTGGAAACGAGTAGCCTATGTCACTAAGGGACAGACTGTGCCACAGGTGAGTAAATTACATTATTGCCATGTTCTGATTTCATACACACTTTATATTCTCAACACAGCATACCATTAGAACTCTAATATCTTTTTGAGTTGTGTCCAGACTGTCTTAAATCATCTTCTGTAAAAACACCCGGGACAGACTCTTCTCCCTTCTGGCTCCCAAACTGTGGAACAAACTCCCCATTGCAGACTCACTCCCAATCTTCCGCCGTAATCTGAAGACTCACCTCTTCAGATTCCACAGCCCGTAGAACTTGCCCTAGCCTTGATGACCTTGCAGGCTTATGCAAAGGCTAAATGTAATTTCGATGGCATGTTATGTAAACAGATGCCAGGTTAATCTGTAGACCTGGCATCCAAGTGTATAGTGTCAATGTGCAGATTATAGATTGTTTTAGATTATAATGTTTAGACTGATGATAGGTTCTTGGTTTACCTATGATCCTAGATTACTAATGCAATGCATTTAATGCATTACCTTGTGTTTTCCTTGCTTGATATTGAAGACCTGGCCCGATGATTTGTACAGGCCTTTTCCACAGCTATTCAGAGTTGTAATTAGTGTTGCCGTGACCCAGAAAAAGAATAATTGTGTGAATGGGATTGGGGTAGCTTTAATATGATGGTGATGGGAGTGTCTCTAGGTCTGAGATTGTGGGTGCAGACAATGGGATGACTGGGCGTGTAGACTTTAAAACGTTGAATAAAGAGCTACATTTATTTTTGTGACAGTGTCTGACTCTGCGGGTCCTATTCTTTTATTTAACCATCAGAGATCTTCTCCTAAATTGTGCATTTTTGACTTACAGATGTGCCACTTCAAAACTTCACACGTTACTGTTCTTTCCCTGAAAGTGCATTTTTTCCTCCCTGTTCTGCCCTTACAAATGCACTGTTTTGCCCCTGAAAAGAAGTTGTCACTACACACCCCCGTTTTTCCCTTCAACAGACATCCATATACATGAGAACAAAAGAATGTGTGTTGAAGAAGGTGTCAGACTCATTATGAGGCGAAAGGTGATTTGAAGAGGTCCTTGACCAGTTGCTCAAATGAATTAGCATCATAAAAGCAGTGATCATCAAAATAATTCAGCATTTTAAATGTCCTTCTTTGTCCCTCTTATTGCCCTGGGAATCCCCTGAAAATTGACTGTCTTGCCAATGGCAGGACATTTGAAGTTTTGAAATGGCACATCTGTACGCACTTGTCGCCAACCTTTTGAGGTGTGCATCGGCCTCCTTCCCAAACGTCTATGCTAGAGGTGCAATAGGTTAAACTTCTAGCAACATATTTTGGTTAAATTGTTAAGGGTGGGTTGTACAAATATGTGGACCACAGGTCCATTTGGTAGCTTCCATTTGGTCTCAGGTAGGTTGCCAATTTCAGGAGAGAGTACCATTTATTAGCTTAAATTTTATAGTTTTCCAGTTCCATTCGATAAAATTGGTAGCCCGATCTGAAAATACATTTTATGTTTACTAAAGAGCTGGAGAGACAGGGAGACCACGGTTACTGAACAAACGCAACGCCTACTATCTGAATATAGAGCTAGTTAATACCTATTTTAACAAAGCAATATCACTTAACCTTATACTTTAACATAACAAGTTAATGTGACCGTTATTGTAAAAGTAAACATTGTCGTGTGTTAATTATTACCCCATTCATTCCAGTGGAATCTTGAAGGCACTGCTCCTTGTTTAATATGAGTTCATCCATTGGTTTTGGTTGACTTCTTTAGATCCCCGGATCAAAGTGTTCACTACACACAAAGGTGCTCCCACAAGCTTTTCTAAAATTCAGTCCCTCATCTCTCTTGATCACCCTCACCCATTTGGCACGTATTGTTTTATCCACAGGAAACTCGTGGAAGCTCAAATGGGGGGATTTGCGTTTGTTGCAGCAAGGGACACTACAGTGGCTGTTGAGCCCGAGAAAAAGGGCAACAATGATTTATCTCTAAGGTAATGTTAGCATTGATAAATGGTATACACTGTAGTATACATTGCTATAAAAAACAAATGCAAAATAAAAGAAGCCTAAACGTGTTACACACACAGAAGGCAGCAGGGGTAGTATTTTTAGCATTGCTACTGTACATACATTCTCAACCCAGTCTAAAGCAATTTCCGAATGTTAAAATGATAACCGATAATATTATCAAGAAAACATGATGGCAAAACAGCGAACAGTAGTAGAATAAACGTTACCTTTCGAAATAAATAGTTGCTGGTTTTTGTCTGAAGACAGCTTGTTTAAACTACGGAAGAACATCCAGTGGATCACCACCACTAGCACAGACCCGGACGTGAACCGGAAGTTGTCAGACGTCAGCGTGAGTAAACCATCCCACTCTAGCATAATGAGCAGGGGTTAGGTGAGTTATAGGTGTTAGGCCAAGTAGTAACCTGACCAGTTTGTTTTGAGAGATCTGCAGCCTTGTTTTTAATGCCTTTTTTAGTGCTCTGCTACCATGAGGTGCATGCATAGTCAGTGTATTCTTACTGACCAACAAGGAGATCCTGTTCAAAAATATTGTTCTTTCGTTGACTAAAATACAACTCAGGTAGGTTATTTATTTTTTCCTTGTGGTAACATTGTTACCCACTTTCACCGTGAAGTGTTTGGCCTTACAGAGGTTAATTCTGGACCAAAAATGAATGGATTCAGTTTTGACCAGCTGGGCAGACGGCGAGGCAGAAGGTTTTGAGGTGTGCTAAGGTGTTGGTCGACTGTACATGTCAATGTGTGTTTGTTTTTTGTTTTTGTCTTTGTCGTGTACTGTATGGTATTGTGTATGCTGCTGGTCTGTGTGTCCAAGACAAATTTCTCCTATGGGAGACAAAATAAAGTAACCTTGAACCTTGATTTGTGTGATTTTTGGACAGAATCTGTAGGAGTAATAGCAAAAAATGTGTTTTGCACAAATCGGCCTCCTAGTGGCGCTCTAAAAGGCAGATGAGAAAAATGCAGGGCAAAGGTTTTTCCTTGGCCTCTAGAGAGTGTGCGTGCAAAGTTTCACCCAGATTGGTGCAGTTATAGGTAAAAACGCAAAGCGGCCTGTTATAGCACCACCATTAGGCTGACTTGAAAATGATCAAGTGGCAGTTTCGCAGTGACTGGGCCAACGGTGCCGGAGATTAGCTGTTCACAGACAGACACACAGATGGACGGACACACGGACGGACGGACAGGGTGCAAAACATACGACTGTCAGCGCATGAGCGAGCTGTCCGAGTATGCGATTCTAGGTGTCTGGAAAGTGGCCTCAGCTCATTGGCTCATTTACTCATGACACGACAAATGAGAGTTAGCAGTTTCAGTGTTGCTAAGATACGGTCTGTGCCCCATAGACTGTAGGGTAAAACGGGGAGGGGCTACTGGCAACCTGTTGTGAAATAAGGACAGATCTGCAAGGCAACAACGTGTCGACACGCAAGGCGTTGTTAGCTTGTAGATCTGTCCTCCAAAAAGTTGTGACGATTGCAGTACCTAAGGAAGTGATTTAGGGCGGATTCACACTATGGTCCCGGGTGCGCACCCTGGACCACTTGGCTGATCTTGTGATAGTGTGAACGTTGCGTATCGTTCCCCGAAACGGATCACCGTACCGTACCCGAGACCGCCTCCGGAGGTAGTCTCGGATCCGGATCATGCGTATTCGGGTACGGAACGATGCAATGTGAATCCATCCGTACTGACAGGAGGAAGTGGTCTGCTAATCATATATCATTTATATATTTTTAGCGGTGCCAGCCGCTCTACTCTTGACTATGTCCGTCCGTATGTCCGTATGTCCGTTTGTCCGTTTGTCCGTTTGTCCGTTTGAGCACGGGCTTTAAACAGCTATAACTCCAGTTCGCAGCATGCCAGCAAGTCCAAATTTGGTATGTGGACTTACACCACCAATTGGGACGAGCATTGCTTGCTGAAGCCCCGCCCCGCCCTATTATAGCGCCACCAGGAGGCCACTGTGTCCGTTTGAGCACGGGCTTTAAACAGCTATAACTCCAGTTCGCAGCATGCCAGCAAGTCCAAATTTGGTATGTGGACTTACACCACCAATTGGGACGAGCATTGATTGCTGAAGCCCCGCCCCGCCCTATTATAGCGCCACCAGGAGGCCACTGGCTTTAAACAGCGCTTTACACAGCTATAACTCCAGTTCGCAGCATGCCAGCAAGTCCCAATTTGGTATGTGGACTTAGACCACCAATAGGGATGAGCATTGATTGCTGAAGCCCCGCCCCGCCCTATTATAGCGCCACCAGGAGGCCACTGGCTTTAAACAGCTATAACTCCAGCTTGCAGCATATGCCACCAAGTCCAACTAATACCACCAATAGGGACCAACTGTAATTACATAAGCCCCGCCCCCTCTGTCTTCCCATTGGCTGGGCTTTAAACAGCCATAACTCCAGTTCACAGCATGCTACTGAGTACAAATTTGGTACGTGGACTCAGACCACCAATAGGGACGAACTGAAATGTAGTAAGCCCCGCCCCCTCTGTCTTCCTATTGGCTGGGCTTTAAACAGCCATAAGTCCACTTTGCAGCATGCTACCAAATACACATTTACCACGTGAACTTAGACCACTAATAGGGACAAGCTGTAATTGCTGAAGCCCCGCCCCCTCTGTATTGTCATTGGCTGGGCTACAAACAGCCATAACTCCAGTTTGCAGCATGCCACCAAGTCCAAATTTGGTATGTGGACTTACACCACCAATAGGGACGAGCATTAATTGCTGAAGCCCCGCCCCGCCCTATTATAGCGCCACCAGGAGGCCACTCATCAAAGGCACCGCTTCCTTCACACAGGGTGGGATTTTTATAATGACACATTATTTTAGCTGGGTTATACCTTCTCATAGTTCTACTTGAATGTTGACAAGAAATAATAATCCCGCTAGTGTTTGAGTAGCGCGAGGCGTGAAAAAACATAAACAAAAAACAGAACGCGTATATAAGGATCAATATACTGTACTAAGGATTAGTCTGTGACGTCACTGCTAAAATACCAAGGATGCGTCCGTGACGTCAATATCATATTAACAGAGACGACGCTACATTTCAAGGTTTCAAAGACCAGTGCACACACTGCTTTGGTTGTGTATTGTTTATCTGTTGTTATTATAACTCAAGACAACGTCAGGAACACAGTATAACTTTATTATTCACTCTAGACTCTGACAAGTGACTTTTCTTCTGTGAATGACATTCTGTATCTCCCAAAGCCCCATAGTCCACAGCGCCCCCACAAGGCACATATTTACCATTACTGTTAAATTAAATGGTCTCGAGTGCGGAAGAATCTTGGCCAATGTGAATACTGGCCAGCTGCGAGAGGCCAATCGTACTTGGGAACGGTTTGAATCAATCGGACCCAGTCTGAATCCGCCCTTACAGACGTATTGGGTCATAATGCGTTTCATATTAATTGTACATCGTGCAAGTACAGTAATGGTATGGGAAGCTTTTGGTGTTATACTGTAGGCATAATATTGAGTAATATTTTGTGTAAAAGTGTATCAGTTATATGGAGCATGCATCTGCCATTTTACCCTGGCGAACACTAACTATCCACTCCATGGGTCTCGGCTCGGATTAGTGTAGGAGGATAATATACATATTCATTTTTATGTTTATAAAAAGGTATAGTGGACATGTGAGTTGGACCCACAATTCAAACCACACAATAAAACGTATTGACAAGACTAGGTAATGACTACAAGAACAAAATACTTTTGTTACCATGCACTTTTATTGAATACAATGGGTCATATTTTATGACTTTGTACAGTGACTTGAATTGTAGAACTTATTCAGCAGCTTCTTTTCCCTGTAACAAACGTAAAGAATATCATTTTAGATATTCAACATACATTTTCAGTTGAATCTTAGTTAAAGATAGTCAACATAATGAACCTTCTTATTGAACATGTATTACCTTGGAGTCACGACTTTTAGCTCTCATCTTGTTGACCTGGCCTTCAGCGATGTCAGCACGCTCTTCAGCCTCCTCCAGCTCATTCTGAACCTTTCTGCACTTGGACAGGTGAGTGTTGGCTGCTTCCTCCTACAATATGATAGAGATGGTTCAAAGCCTCAATATTTGAAAAGAGCATCTTACTATTGTAGTCCAAACAAGACAATTTCAGGAAATTGTAATGTGTGGTTGTGACACAGTGGCCCATGTACAGTAGCATGTTTATGAGTGAGCCTTGACAGCTTCTCATTGGAATGGCACAATCATGGCTGTTTTCTTGTTCTTGTTCGGCACCCCGAGCCAAGAATTACAGCTTAAAGGAAACAAAGTCTATTGCTTTCTGTAGTCCATTTTGGAAATATACTTTTACCATTATGCCTGAAACACACTGCCTGCGACTGCAGCATGTGCATGCTTTTCCTTTCAGCACCCATGTTACAGTATAAGGTCAGAGCTTCCACAACGCCCATGTGTGCAGTGCATTTCAGTACCGTCGTGTGCATGCTAAACTGCAGAAACGTG
This sequence comes from Gymnoscopelus microlampas, assembly GCF_963454915.1. Taxonomy (NCBI): domain Eukaryota; kingdom Metazoa; phylum Chordata; class Actinopteri; order Myctophiformes; family Myctophidae; genus Gymnoscopelus; species Gymnoscopelus microlampas. The sequence goes on from NC_139951.1 coordinate 3,915,286, forward strand.
GCAAGCTAGAGATTACATGTGCCGCTTGTGGAAAGCAGCAAGATGGACACTGAAAAATACTCTGCTGTTGCTCATATTGACATTACATAACTGATTACTATTATTCCTTTAGTTATTTCATTAGTTAAACTATGACAACAACACTATGGCCATGGGGACGACAACTAAAGATGTATATTGTCTTACCGCTTCCTCAGCCTGCCTCTTGTAGCCCTTCACCTTCATCTGCAGTTTGTCTACCAGATCCTGAAGCCTGCCAAGATTCTTCTTGTCTTCTTCAGTCTGAAGTAAAGTGAATTTATAACATCAGTTGCATGTTCATGCAATCTATTAATCTAATCAGTGGCATGATGGTTTTTTAAGTGAACATGATATACAGTACCTGGTATGTCAGCTCCTTCACTCTCCTCTCGTACTTGCGGACACCTTTAATGGCGTCTGCTCCGCCTCTCTGTGCTCCTTCAACCTCTCCCTCCAGTTCTCGCACCTTCAGAATGAAATGATGCACAATGAAATGATTTCTTCTTATTTCATTGATTATAAGCTGTGTTGAAGTAAACTACATCTTACCCTAGACTCCAGTTTCTGGAGCTGCTTCTTGCCTCCCTTCATAGCCAGGTTCTCCGCCTCGTCCAGGCGATGCTGCAGGTCCTTGACTGTGACCTCCAGGTTCTTCTTCATCCTCTCCAGGTGAGAACCAGTGTCCTGCTCCTTCTTAAGCTCCTCGGCCATCATAGCAGCCTGGAAAGTATTGTTTGTTAAGATAAGAATATACTTCATTGTCCAGCGAGGAAAAAATGATGATGCTTTATCACACTTGCCAAGAAAATCCAATCCAATCCAAAAAAACAAACATGGTACAGATTATCAAATGTTGAATGTGAGAAAATAGCTCTATAAAAAGATAATAAACAGGTCATAATAAGGTAATAAACAGATACCAGTGTCATACGACAAGAAGGAAACAAACCAGGTAAATATCTTTGAATAAATGAATACATTCTTGTACCAGTACAGTCTGCACTGTAGCATTCTGAACCATCTGTCAGAAGCCAGCACCTCAGAATGCTGGGTTCAGAATGTTATCTTTCTCCCTGAGCACATATTTCTGATATAAAGACACGTTTAGCATTTAGTTCTAAAATACATCCTCTGTTGTAGCCTATTAAAGAGCAAAGGTTTTTTAACATAAGACAGGCCATGACGGAGCTGTATTGTATTATACTGTATGTTTATATTAAGCATGATAAGGGGCGGTCATCCTAACTTACATCAGTGATGGCTTTCTTTGCCTTCTCCTCAGCATTCCTTGCTTCTTGAACACTGTCATCCACTTCACCTTGGACCTGGATCAGGTCACTCTCAAGTTTCTTCTTGGTGCCCAAAAGGCTTGTGTTCTAATATAAAGATCCAGTTTAGCAATGCAAGTATGCATGACTTGTATGTTAAATATGTTGAGAGTTTTTCCATTGACTTACTTGGGAGTGCAACAGGCCAGCGCGTTCACTAGCATCCACTAGTTCTTGTTCAGCCACTTTGCGGCCTCTCTCTGTCTGTTCCAGAGCCACTCTCAGCTCGTCGATCTCAGAAACCATGAGGCCATTCCTACGCTCCACCATGGCAGCTTGCTCCTTCATATCTTCTTGGCCTCTTAAAGCGTCGTCAAGGTGCAGTTGGGCATCCTAAAATAAATCACATTTGAGGTGGTCACGTTAAGAGGAACATCAGAATGTGACTTGTTCAGTGAAGTTCCATTGTGTGAATATGTATCTAACTAATATGTTTTGCACCTTAAGCGTTCCCTGGACGTTCCTCAGCTGCTTCTGGGCCTCAGCAGCCTGGCGGTTGGCGTGGCTCAGCTGAACCTCCATCTCATTCAAGTCTCCCTCCATCTTCTTTTTGATTCTCAGGGCATCGTTTCTGCTCCTGACCTCAGAGTCCAGAGTGCCCTGCATGGAGTCAATCACCCTCTGGCTGTTCCTCTTGATCCCCTCCATCTCTTCGTCCTTCTCTGCCAGCTTCCTGTCAACCTCACCCTTGATCTGGTTGAGCTCCAGCTGGACACGAAGAATCTTGGACTCCTCGTGCTCCAGAGTACCCTAAAATGTAATACAGGATCAAAAGGTTGTAGGACATTTTAATGTAACATCGATCATATACTGCTACACTGTCTGAATATAAAACGTATTGAAATAATTCTAAGATATAGACAATTGGTAAAAGTTTTACCTCAGCTTCCTCCAGGGCTGTCTGGATCTCTGACTTCTCTGTCTCTGTCTGTTTCTTGGATTTCTCCAGCTCATGGATGCTCTTTCCAGTCTCACCAATCTGTTCAGTCAGGTCTGAGATCTCCTCTGCAGTTGATTGAAAATAATGAATGAGCAACTTTCCAATCAGCAACTATTTTGTATTTGAATTTGCATTTGAATAAAGTTGTAGCTTGATCTTGAATATTTAATGATTTTATTTTTTTACTGTTAAAAAAACTCACGTTGCAGGTTCTTGTTTTCACGCTTCATGGTCTCCAGTTGGTCCAGCGACTCCTCATAGGAATTCTTCATTTTAAACATCTCAGTGCTGAGAGAACGAGCCTCTTTCTGAGCTCCTTCCAGCTCGGCCTGGCCCTCTTCATATTTCTGCTTCCAATCTGCCAAGACCTATACAGCATTTGTAACGAAATGTGTAATTTACCCCAGTTTAAGGAGGCAAGAATGATTTTGCTCTAAAATAATGTATGTCAAAGCACCTTATCAAAGTTCCTCTGTTTCTTGTCAAGGTTGGCAGCTAAACCATTGGCCCTCTCCACATCAATCATGAGGTCTTCCACTTCACCCTGGAGTCTCTGTTTGGTTTTCTCCAGAGAGGCGCACTTGGAATTCACAGCCTCGATTTGCTCCTCAGCTTCCTGAAGACGCTGGGCGAGCTTCTTCCTGTTGATCAGTTTTGAATGGAATCAAATTATTGTGAGCAATATTTTGTATAGTGAGTGGTATTTGATGTTGTAAAAACACTGATCACTTACTTAGCTTCCTCTAGCTCCTCAGTGCGTTGCACAGCATCAGTCTCATACTTGCTCCTCCACTGACACACCTCAGCGTTGGCCTTGGACATTCCACGCTGTAGCTCGGCCTTGGCCTCCTGCTCCTCCTCAAACTGCTCCCTCAGAAGGTCACAGTCATGGCGAGCTGATTGCACAGCATGGGCAAGGGCATTCTTTGCCTGTCAAAAGAAAAATGCCAAAGAAATATCAGCTGGATACAATTACAAAAAGACACCTATACTCCTATTTGTAAAAAAGAAAGCTGTTCCTTACCTTAACCTCCTCTTCAACGTGTCTCTTCAACTCCTCAATCTGTTGGGTGAAGGCCTGCTTGCCTCTGGTGAGCTGAGAGACGAGACCTTCTTTCTCCTCAAGTTGACGACCAAACTCACCTAGTTAGAAATTTTAATATTAGTTTCAAACATTTAAATAATCTTTGTTGAATACATATTTCTGACTAATGATCAAAGCATTATCTCTAATTATGGATTTTGCTCAAGTACCATTGACAAACCACGTAGGCTAGTAGACTTTACAATGAACATTTACCATTTTCTGTCAACAGTCTTGCTCTCTGAGCTCCAATATCATTTAACTGGCGAACATTCTCATCACTCTTGGCCTTGATTTCACTGAGTTGGTCCTCAAGGGTGCGGCACATCTTCTCAAGATTTCCCTGTTGATTAACATATTACATATTAACATATTCAGTCACTGAAGTAACCTACAATGTATTCCCTTGTTTTAGTCATTCTTGTATTTGTCAATAATTAAACACAAGCATTCTATTCTACCTTTGCTTTAGCAACAGCTTCCATGTTGCTAGACAGGTCATCGATCTCCATCTTGTATTCACTCTTCTCCTTCTCCAGTTTCTGCTTGACACGCTGGAGGTTGTCGATCTGCTCGCCCAGCTCTGCAACGCTGTCCGCCTGTTTCTTACGGAGAGCAGAAGCAGTGGCTTCATGCTGCAGGGTGGACTCTTCGAGGTCACGACGCAGCTTCTGGAACTCAGCCTCACGCTTCTTATTCATCTCGATCTGACTAGCAGTGGCTCCACCGGCCTCCTCCAGCCTCTCGCTGATCTCCTCAAGTTCCCTGGAGAGGTCAGCTCTCTGCTTCTCAACCTTGGCACGAGCGGCACGCTCTGCCTCGATCTCCTCCTCCAGTTCTTCAATACGAGCCTTTCAAATGAATGAACATATTACAAATGTAATCTACACATACTTATTATCAATGATTTTAAAGAAGATGAATAAAATAAATACCTGGAGTTCTTTGATCTTCTTTTGCAGCTGGGCCCCCAAAGATTGCTCATCCTCAATCTTACTCAGAAGCTGGCTTACTTCAAAGTCCTTCCTGTGGAATACAGTATATCATATTTTAGTTTTAGTTTTAATCCATGTCATTTCATATTGTTATTTGTATTCATATTATTTATTATTAGTATCAATTATTCATATTGTGGTCCCCATTACTTCTTTATCTTCTCATCAGACTGCTGCTTGTCATTCTCCAGATCCATGATGGATTCCTGGGCCAGTTTCAGATCACCCTCAAGCTTTCTCTTGGCTCTCTCAAGGTCCATGCGGAGCTTCTTCTCTTGCTCCAGAGAACCCTCCAACTGCACAACAATATATTTGTCTTATTATTCATTAAAACAATAAACATACCGTATATATTCAAAACATCCAATTGACTTGATGAACTCACATCGTCAACTTGCTGCTCCAGCTTGGTCTTGGCCTTGGTCAGAGTGTTGACTTTGTCTTCCTCTGCCTGCAGGTCATCAAGAGTCTGCTGATGTGCCTCTTGGAGGGCCTTCTTTTCCTTGGTCAGCTTAGCAAGACCTTCATCCTGAGAGGCCATCTCCTCAGTCAGGTTCTTCACCTGAATACGCAGAATGAATGGATCATTATTGTTCTATAACTTGATAAGAAAGCTTGAGTGTATAATCATGAGTGGATCATTATTATTCTATAACTTCATAAGACGGCTAGAGTGTATAATGTTGAACCTTGTTTTCAGTGGCGTGTTTCTCCTTCTCCACTTTGGCCAAGGTGAGCTCCAGGTCATCAATGTCCTTCTTGAGCTCAGAGCATTCATCTTCCAGCTTCCTCTTCTTGGCAGTCAGTTCAGCATTGATCTCCTCCTCGTCCTCCAGTCTCTCAGTCGTCTCTTTGACCTTTGCCTCCAACTGGATCTTACTTTTAATAAGACCCTCACATCTCTCCTCAGCATCATTCAATGCTTCATCTCCCTGGTTGTCAATGAAAAAGATAAGTGAGGGAACTTGTTGCAGCATTTGTTCTGGGTGAGATATATGAGATTTGTTTTGCAGCTGCTTCCTGGGGGGGGTTCACAAGGGACATTAACTGACTGAACAAGCTGGTGAAAAAGTACGGAGGCGGTGGCTCAAATGAGGACAAGGAAGAAGCTGGAGAATATCAACCTCCTCCAAAAGGATATACTATAGTAGTGTGTGGTTGAGGAGCAGTGGCATTTGCAGATTCAACCTCCCCCTCAGAAGAACGACAAATTGGGTCAGGCCTTTGTGCCGGTAGCCATGTAGCTATACAACGATGCCAACAGCCGTTCGACCACCAGACATTCCCTGCCATGGTCTACATCAATATTCTACATTAGATAAAAGATTGAAGATGATAAAAAATATGAAACATTAGCAACATTTCCTGTACAAGTGTAGCTACTTACTGATGCCGCTGACTGCGCAAGGTTATTCTTCTCCTGCACCACAGCCACTAGTTTCTCTTCCAGTGTCTTCTTCGTGGCCAGGGCAGCAGCCAGGTCAGTCTTCATCTTCTCATAGTTCTCCTTCATGTTCTGCAGCTCCTTCTCAGTCTCAGCGCTCTGCAGGAGAGGCTTGATCTTGAAGTACAGCCCCATCCATGGCCAGTTTTTCACATTGCAGAATGAGCGCACGTTGAACTGGATGGTGTAAATGGCCTCTCTGTGGAAAGCGGTTTCAATGGATCATGATTTAGCTGAAGATTGAGGATTTCCATGTAATACGACTGCAGGCTGTTATTATTGTGTCATAGTTCTTTCTGTTGTTGTCGTTATTATGGCTGTTGGTATTATTGTTATTAACCCCCGGGAAGGTAAATGCAGATGGCCACCCGTCCTAGAACCCGTATCTGCTCAAGGTTTCTTCTCCTGTTTAAGGGGAGTGTTTCTCCTTCCCACCGTCATCAAAAGCTTCCTCGGCAATTTTTGCTATTTTTATTATAATGATTTGACATTTTACTTTTGTCTTATTGAACAGCAATGACAACGTTTACTTACAAGTTGTACTTAATATTGAATTGATGTTTTCATATTACCTCCTAACCATCATCTTGACAAACTCCTTCCTCATGACGTAAGCTCGTCCGAGAGCCTGAGTCATTGTGACCAGAGCAAACAGCTTTTCATCTCGCATCTCCTCCAGGACACCCAGCAGACCAGCTTTGAAGAAGACCTGAATACAATGTTACAAACACTGAGCATTGAGCAACTAAAAAAACGTAAAATCTACTTTTAGTCCTCTCTGGATAATGTTAAACCAGATTGGGAGTCTGTTTACCTTGGTGTGTCCAAACTTGTACTCATCATGAGGTACGTCAATGGACCCAAGAAGCTTCTCAGAGGCTTTCTTGTTGTCCATGAACGCGCCATCAGGACATGCGCTGGCATTCAGTACTTTGTACCTGTTTTTTTAAAGTTCATGGTCATTTTGTGTGACATTCAGTACTTTGTACATGTTTTGTAAAAGTGGGTCATTTTGTGTTAATAGGTGTGGAACTAAAAGTTGCTGGAAAAAGGAATGAATACCTCTGCTTGAAGTCAGCATAGGGGATTCTGCTTGGGAAGCCCTTTGTACAAATCCTGATGCCCTCCAGCACACCGTTACACCTCAGCTGGTGGATGACCAGGAAGTTCTCCATCAGGCCTGTAAAGATGTTGCTTCATTATTATTAGGACAAAATAGTTACACACTAGCCAACGTTGCATTCAATGGCCACCTCACAATCATTTGTTTAAATGTTTATTTTCAGTGTTTACCTGGAGTCTTGGACTCGTTGGGAATCAGGCAACGCACAAAGTGAGGATGAGTGCTTCTCAGATTGGTCATCAGCATCCCCAAGTTCGCCTATTGAGACAATTATTATTAGTAAAAAGTAAGACAATATTGTACTTTTCCCCCCACTAGAATTATTGGAACTCTTTAGATTCTAGTTACTTTAAAGATTTAGATTTTTCTAAAACATACATTAACCACTCAAGCCCTGTTTTAAACTTCAGCCATTCAAAGATAGCTGCTCTACAAGCTCACATCATGTGATACAGAAATTGTTTAATTCCAACATGAAAAGACATGCCTATTTTTTACAGGACTATAATGTTTTTTTTTGTGACAGGACTATAATGTTGATAATAATGAATAAATATTCTTACCCTGAAAGCACTAGACACAGTCTGCATGGAACCACCCTTCTTCTTGCCGCCCTTCTTTGTGTTATCTGTTTATATTGGTTAGAATCATGAGTGGACAGTTTCTTCCGCATCCCTCCTTTTCTTCATTTGTTAAAGTCAACAGACATAATATACTTTGATATACAGAATGAAAATTCCTCCCTTCTTGTCAAATTCTGAGTGTTTATAGTATTAGGCTCAGGTGGGGGATAGAACACATTATATAATGTTATTATATTAAAAACATACCTTCAGCCTTAGGAGGAGGATAGAACACATTATGTTATTCTATTAATACACATACCTTCAGACTCAGGAGGAGGATAGAACACATAATATCATATTATTATATGCATAAACATACCTTCAGGCTCAGGAGGAGGATAGAACACAGCAAGCAGTTTAACTGAAGACTTCTGGAACAGTTGAATGACAGAGTCGTTCAGGGGGTCCTTGTTCTTCTCAAGCCAGCCTGTGATGCTGTAGTCCACAGTTCCAGCGTAGTGGACCAGGGAGAAGTGGGCCTCACCCTTGCCTTTGGCCGGCTTGGGCTTCTCAAAGGCCTTGTTCTTCCCAAGATGCTGGTCAAGCAACTTTTCGGCGAAGGTTTTGTCTGAAGACTTTGGGAACATGCACTGCTCTTCAAGGATGGAGAAGATGCCCAAGGGCTTTGTAAAGGAGACAAAAGAGACAAATCACCACAAACGAAGTGCCAATGACAAAAACTATATTAACATCATGTCCATTAAAGCAAAACAAAGTGTTCCATAAGTGTTACGCCGTGTGGACACGGTCACCTTGGAAAGTGTTGATCAAATAGAATCAATTTTCGGTTACTGCATTTCTATTTCTCGCTTCTTCGCTTCTTCACTTGAGATCAATGTTTAGCTTTAAATGACATTGTGTGTTTGTTTACATAAAATCAACTAGCGCAGGTGCACAAAACCAACTAGCACAGGTGCTCTGAGCCTTCGATTAGACAGCGGTCTGTTTTTGAGCTCATCGGTCATTATCCAGAAATAACACACCGCTGAATTCAGTGATTGACCAATCAGAATTAAGCATCCAACCAAGCCGTGTAATAAAATATAATAATACCTTCTCAATTAGCTCAATGCAGACAGCCAAGTCCATGCCGAAGTCAATGAGATCCCAGGGAATTCCTTCCTTCTTGTACTCTTCTTGCTCCAGAACAAACATGGTGTGGTTGAAAAACTGTTGCAGTTTCTCATTGGTGAAGTTGATGCACAGCTGCTCCAGGGTGTTGAACTGTGAGTGGAAATATCATTAGCCCAATTTCTTGTAATTGTGTAATTGTGACAAAAATAATAAGTCTCCCACTTAAAACAAGTCCATGCTTACATCAAAGATTTCAAAACCAGCGATGTCCAGCACACCAATGTAGTAGTTTCTCTGCTGCTTGGTGTCCAGCATCTCATTGATCCTAACGACCATCCAGAAGAACTCCTTCTCATAGAGGGACTTGGCCAAGGCACCAACTGAGTTCATTACCTATGGAAATAGGAACGTTATTAGTAGGGGTGTGAATTACACAATTTACAATTTAGGCATTTAGCAGACGCTCTTAATCCAGAGTGATTTACAGTAAGCAAGGAAAACACGAGGTAATGCATCAAATGCATTGCATTAGTAATCTAGGATCATAGGTAAACCAAGAACCTATCATCAGTCTAAACATTATAATCTAAAACAATCTATAATCTGCACATTGAAACTATACACTTGGATGCCAGGTCTACAGATTAACCTGGCATCTGTCTACATAACATGCCATCGAAATTACATTTAGCCTTTGCATAAGCCTGCAAGGTCATCAAGGCTAGGGCAAGTTCTACGGCAAGTGCTACGGGCTATGGAGTCTGAAGAGGTGAGTCTTCAGATTACGGCGGAAGATTGGGAATGAGTCTGCAATGGGGAGTTTGTTCCACAGTTTGGGAGCCAGAAGGGAGAAGAGTCTGTCCCGGGTGTTTTTACAGAAGATGATTTAAGACAGTCTGGACACAACTCAAAAAGATATTAGAGTTCTAATGGTATGCTGTGTTGAGAATATAAAGTGTGTATGAAATCAGAACATGGAAATAATGTAATTTACTCACCTGTGGCACAGTCTGTCCCTTAGTGACATACTCGTTTCCAACTTTCACTCTGGGGTAGCAATACGCCTTAAGCATCTCTGCTGAGTTTATGCCCAACAGGTAGCAAATCTTGTCAGCCTCTGAAATGTTCATACAATTTGTTTTTTATATCACGATTTTTGTAACCCATTCTTTTACCCAGTGCCAATTGCCTAAGCTTTAATCCTGGGTGCTACTCTCCCTCTGCCAGCTTGGGGAGAGCCCCGAACTGAGCTCATGCTTCCTTCAATGCATGAGGAGTGAGCAGGCCACTTCTTATCACCTGACATGTGGGTAGAGTTTCCCCGGAAGGGTGTAGCGCGTGGAAGGAACGCATTTATTTACCATAAGGGACACAGGGAGAACATGCAAACTCCACACAGAAAGGCCCTTTCGCCAACCCCACCTAGGGTATGGGCACTGACGACGCGGAGGAGAGAACATGCCCCCAGCGCCCATAGTGGGAATCGAACCCAGGACCTTCTCGCTGTGAGGCGACATTGCAACCGACTGCGCTACCGATTGCGCCACCGTAAACGCTAAAATATAAAAAAAACTAGAAAAAGTGCTCCTCGGAGCACAGGTCTCCGCCAGGTCAGGTAGGTTATTGTGGCCTCCTGGTGGCGCTATAATAGGCCAATGTGAAAAGGGTGCCATTTCCTCTTAGGCCTTGCACGGCAATCGGACACTGCATTCATGATTTGAGGCATTTTGTTCAAATAATGTGTTTTGCTAAATTAGACCTACGCTATAACAGGCCAATGTTATAGCGCTGCTCAACATAGTGTGATTGTGCGTGCAAAGTTTGACCGCAATCGGATGATGCTTTCATGATTTGCGGCATTTTGTTCAAAACAAGCCACTAAGGTAAGGTAAGGTAAGGTAAGGTATTTACTTTTATTGTCCCGAAGGAAATTTGTTTTGGGCTTTAACCCCAGCTGCAGCCACACGTAAAACAATGACAATACAAAATACAAAATACATAACAGGGGGGGGGGGGGGGACAACATTACACAAGTGCACAGATAGTGATCGGTCTACTCTTAAAGGTCACTGCAGGGCCTCATTTAGCATTTTAGTTGCCACAGGAACAAACAATTTTTTGAATCGTACATAATTCCATCTAGGTTCGCTATACCTTCTCCCAGAGGGCAGCATTACAAACTGTCCATGTAAAACATGGGTAGCATCACTGACTATTTTCTGAGCTTGTCTTAGCGTGGCCTGCTCGTAAATAGACTTTAGAGAGGGGAGTTGTCTTACTCCTATGATTTTCCCTGCAGTCTGCACCAATCGGAGCAATTTGGACCTCAGTTGCACTGAGAGGTTGCCAAACCAAACTGTGATGCCAAATCTGACCAGACTTTCCAAGACCGCTCGGTAGAACACTAACATAAACTTTTGGTCAACACCATGAACCCTGAGACGGCTTTTTTTTTTTTTTTTTTTTTTTACTACTACTACTGCAAACTTTAGATGTCAATCTTAGGCAATCAGGATGGAATATGAAAAATCAAACACATCCGTCTTGATCACATGACTATGGAGATCATGTGTACCGATTTGCGTGAAATTTGCATAAAATATTTAGGCTTAATAGCAAAAAATGTGTTTTACGTAAGTCGGCCTACTGGTGGCGCTATAAAAGGCAGATGTGAAAAATGCAGGGCAAAGGTTTTTCCTTGACCTCTAGGGAGTGCGCTTACAAAGTTTTACACAGATCGGTGCAGTTATAGGTAAAAACACGAATCGGCCTGTTATAGCGCCACCATGAGGCTGATTTGAACATTTTCAAGTGCCATTTCTTCCCCGGCATAGTGGAAATATGCGTGCACAATTTCAAGGAAATTGCATGCTGTGTTCATGATTTGAGGCATTTAGTTCAAAACGGAGCACTCCTGCAAATTTTGGAAGCCATTTTTAGCCAATCAGGATGGAATATGAGAAATCTGAAAGACCTGTTTGGTTTAATGACTATAGAGATACTGTGTACCGATTTGCGTGTTTTTTGGACAAAATCTGTAGGAGTAATGTCAAAAAATATGTTTTGCACAAATCGGCCTCCTGGTGGCGCTATAACAGGCCCATGTGAAACATTTGAGGCAGAGGTTCTGAACTGGCATCCAGGGAGTGGATTCCCTTTTTTTCCTTCAACAGACATCCATATACATGAGAACAAAAGAATGTGTGTTGAAGAAGGTGTCAGACTCATTATGAGGCGAAAGGTAATTTGAAGAGATCCTTGACCAGTTGCTCAAATTAATTAGCATCATAAAAGCAGTGATCATCAAAATAATTCAGCATTTTAAATGCCCTTCTTTGTCCCTCTTATTGCCCTGGGAATCCCCTGAAAATGTACTGTCTTGGCGATGGCAGGACATTTGAAGTTTTGAAATGGCACATCTGTAGATGCAGCTAACCCTCCGTGTTAATGATACATAATAATAATAATAATAATAATAGTAATAATAATAATAATAATAAAGATTAGCTCACCCTCCGTGCCGTCAGGTTCTGCCTGTTCTTCACGCTGCTTCTGTTTGAACTTCATGACACCATGATGCATCACTGCACCGGTGAACTTGTAGATCATCTGTTTTTCCTCACCGTTGAAGCCCAGGACGTCAATAGCGTCCTGATGTCAATAAGCAGAGAAGTATTCAAAAGATTGAGATTAAGCATTAGATTAACAAACATAATTTAGAACTGTGTACAACTCAACAGTTAACAAACCAACATACAGTATAAGTGTATATACATGGTATCTGCACATTTCTAAAGTGACAATTTAAGGACTTTTAAGACCTATACAATAAGTAAGTTGAAATAAAACAAATAAGACCATTACTGCATCAAAAGTAATCAACAAACTATACTATTAAAATTGTCAAACATTGGCCAAATTGTCGAATATTACCTAAGAAAGAGGTACAAAAAATGAAAACATGTAGATCGGCTATTTTCACAATATTTATCTGTGGAACCAAGTCAAACTAAATGTAATGCCACTGCTACAATTCCAAGCTACAATTCCAAGTGCCTATTTTAACTGGGGGGGTCCCCAGTTAAAATAGGATTACCGTATTTTCCGCACTATAAGGCGCATCTGAGTATAACGCGCACTTTCAATAAATGTATTGTTTTCATATATAGGGCGCACCGCATTATAAGGCGCATCCGCACTATAAGGCGCACTGACGGTGCGCCTTATAGTGCGGATGCGCCTTATAATGCGGTATAATGCCCCGTTCTTGTACATATCCTTTTCCCCCCTTATTTACTTATTTTTTTGTACATAGTGTTATCTTTTCTGCGATATTCGAACTGTGGTGCCACTATGTATATGAATTGAATACCAAGGCCCTCATTGGAAACAAGTCCGCAAGGACTTTTATGAACGGACCTGTTAGACAAAGTATTTTAAATGTAACTGTGCTGTTTTACATTTTTTGCCTAATAAAATATTCAATCAATCAAAACCAATATTGATACATATATAAGGCGCATCGGATTATAAGGCGCATCCGCACTATAAGGCGCACTGATGGTGCGCCTTATAGTGCGGAAAATACGGTAGTTTGGGGGGTCACGGCCTGAAAACTTTGAGAACCACTGCTTTATAAAATACATTTTGCAGAGCAACTGACTGCATTGCACAGTGAGTATTAGACTATTAAAATAATGTTCACTGACATCAGTAGCGTCCAGCTCCTCTTTGTCGTTAATGCTGGCCACAGTGATCACACCCATGCTGATCAACGGGAAGTCGTAGGGGTTGGAGGTGATCAGACACATTTCTTAAAAGGGATTAAAAAAGGGTGAAAATTTGTTTTTATTCATTAATTTATGTTGCTCGCTGCATCATCAGTAATTCCACTTACCAATAATCTCAGGTTTGTGGTTGGTCATCATCTGGAAAAAGATGTGGTAACCTCTCTCTGCAGCAAGCTGGTAGGTCACTCTGGACTTCTCCAGCAGATCTATATGGGTTGTACATAACTCAAAATGATGATAATAATAACAACAACAACACCAACAACAACAACAACAACAACAACAACAACAATAATAATAATAATAATCTATATGGGTTGTACATAACTCAGAATGTAATCCTCAAATGAAAGCATTTATAATTTATCATCTGTGAACTTCATACTCACATGTCTCAATATCAGCACTGGCCAGTTTACCCGTTGTGCCGAAATGGATTCTGATGAATTTACCCTGTTTGATATAGCACAATTAGTTGCATCTACACTGTGGAATTATTGCAGGTTTTCTCATAAAGTGTCATTATTTATACTTACAAAGCGAGAGGAGTTGTCATTCCTCACAGTCTTGGCATTACCATAGGACTCCAGCAAGGGATTGGCAGCAATAATCTGATCCTCCAGTGACCCCTAGAATGTTTTAGACAATTGAAAATTTGTTCAGAATTATTTTAAATTGAATTGCTATATTGCATACAAATGCTTTATGTTCAAAAACATGTATTTGTTGAAGTTAAAAACCTGTACATATACCTTGATTTTACCGCTATCGGCCGCCGATTTCTCTCCACCAGAACTAGCTGTTGCAAAGTACTGGATGACACGCTTGGTGTTCACAGTCTTTCCAGCACCGGATTCTCCACTGGTTATAAATACACATATTCAGATAAATGCAGTTAGTGAATTGGTGTACACTGTTCTTTATTTAAAGCCTAGTAGATGGGAAACTTACGTGATCAGGACAGACTGGTTCTCTTTATCTGTAAAATGTAAAGCAAACTTTTAGTCATGGATACACCACAAAACCATTATAGTTATATTATTGTTTTTACATTGTCCTGAGTAGTACGTACCCATCAGCATGAACTGATAGGCGTTGTCAGAGACAGAGAAGATGTGGGGTGGAGCCTCAATACGCTTCTTGCCTCTGTAGGCATTTACAACGTCCTGGTCGTACACTGGGAGCCACTTGTAGGGGTTCACAGTTGCACAAAACAAGCCAGAGTAGGTCTGAAGGGGAGAAGAGAGAGAACATTAACATCATACAACATAGCACTGAGCATGCCACATATCTGGGACAACGGATCACTAGAAGCTGGTATTACAGTCACGAGTTTCAAGTGGCATCAACCAATGAGCAAGTTAACTTCAGAAGAGTTTGTTTGCATTCGTTTTTCTATGGTTTTCACTTGATGATATAACTTGTACACTGTATTTTTCTTTCTTTGCTATCGACAGGTGCAATACTGTACTGTTCTCAGTATGTAGAGAACCTTACATAGATCATCCATGCTGCATAACGCTCTTTGAGGTTATACAGGACAGTGGCTTCACTGAGGTGGGTCATCATGGCCATGTCCTCAATTTTGTCATACTTGGGAGGGTTCATAGGGGTGACATCAGCCTCCTTTACAGTTCTTTCCTAAAAAAAAGAAGAAAAAAAGCACAACTCCAGAATGTATTGTGATTACAGTTGTACTGTTCCACTATTTGATTTTAGATACACCTCTACTTACCACTTTATCCAAGAGCGTTTCCACAGTGACGTTGCCACCGTCCTTCTTTATAATTTTACACTTGAGGTACAGCTCCTTAGCATCAGCCACATATGCTGCCGTTTTGGCATCAAAGGGCATAGCTTGAGCCTCCATTCTCTCCCTCTCTGGCTTACGGAGATAAATGGCGGCCTTGCCATACTGCTCCATCTCTGCGTCCGTACTCATGGTGGCGGCTTTCTGTAGACAGACAAATAGATGGTGTTGATGCCTTTGCTGACTTGAGTTCTGAGCAGATAATTGTAGGATTATTCTTATGGTTATAGCTTATTGTAGGTTTATTAGAAAGATTATGTACACTCACTTTTCCCCACTACCAGTAGAAGTAGAATCTTGAGTGCAACCCCTAAGAGTGAAAAAACACATCATTTTGAGGATATTAACATGAGTTGATGATTTAACACAATTTATAATTATGAATTAGATTAGATTATATGAATCCTAATGTTCATTCTTGCCACACACCACTTTGTAAGAGACGCATTCAAAAATATCTCATCAATTCCACATCTGAAAATATTATTTACATGCAATGAAACAAAATTATAGTTGCCCATTCAGTTTTTTTATTTGTTTGTTTGTTTTTTGCTTCTTCTTAATTTCACCAAGTCATTTTTTGTTACTAAAGCCATTTTTCTATTTTTTTATTTGAAGAAATATATAAGAAGAAATGCTAGATTTATTTCTTAACCTTTAATTCCAATTAAGGTTAAATTCAGAGGTGGGCAGACTAGCCAAACTCTACTCGAATAAAATAAAAAATATTGTTACTTCAAACCAATATTAACTCTAGTAGATGTAAAAGTAATTTTCCAAATAATTACTTGATTAAGATTAAGAAAGTATCTGGTAAAAACACATAGGCTACAATGTAAACTATTATTTAAATAATCATAACATAATTGAAAGGTAGATAAAAATGAATGAACAAAAGTGAATTCCAATCTGGCCTAAACCATATCACTATACATACAATAATACACAATCAATAATTTAAATTGTTCAATATAACATAAATTATTCTGTCCACTCAATATTCAGTGTCTGTAACTCTGTCTATCTGTAGCTATGTGGCACTATGTACAGAGTCATTTTAATGAATAGATAACATGACAGATTTATGCGACTATGAATAACTAACATCTCTAAAATATTTATAGGACTATCAAGAACAGATGAAGTCTCACTCACCACTATGGAACTCTGAACTCCTCTGCAATGGGTACGTGTCAACCATCTCAGCATGCCTTATATTAGGTGTTCATTGCATGCTGGGCAGAAAGTAAAAGTAGGAGTTGCCTTTCAAGGTCCTTTAATTCCTGTTGACATTGCGATAGTATCCATTTAGACATAACAAAAAACATTTCAAATCTATTAATAATCTTGTAAATTATACTTCCAACACTCACATGATATTTGATAGTGCTTCTTAGCTATGTGTTTTTTGTCCATGCCAGTGGCTATGGTTTAAAAATAGTTAAATTGGCAGGGTGGTGGGGTGCTGGGTTTCTTCATTTGGTAAAATCATTACAGCAGGTCTTGTCAGATACATTATTTGGACATGTTAATATTCAGTAAGGAAAGTAAATACTCAAATACTGTACTTGTCATTTTACATTTTACTTACTTCATTGTATGCTACTTCATACTTCCACCCCACTCCATTTGAGGAGGACACTTTTTGACAGCTTTAGTTATTTTTTTGTTTTTTTTTGTTTATGTAGTCAGGATCACAGTTCAGATGTGTATGAGTTGTTAACTGCTCCAACAAATAGTCTGGCACTGGCTTAACGGGACAGGCTTCACTGTAGGTGTATATCAGTGTCACTTAATGCTTGACAGGACCATAAAAAAGTGTCCACTTAACGTTATTTCCATTCCTTGTACTCATCACATCACATTTCATGTCAGCATTACATTTCACTTATTACATTACATTACACTCTGTAATGTATAATTGCACACAGCCTCTCTCACCAGCTGATTCAGTCCAAGGTTGCTGTCACAGCTTGCATATCAAATCAAGCAGCCAAGCTAGCCCTACCATCAAGGGGTAGTTAACCCAAAATACTCTGATCCAATATTCCAATGTTTCATTAATTTTAAGTAAATAGGAGGCCAAGGCAAAACTTTTTTTTCAAAAAAGTATGAGTGTAATCACTGGGTGGCCTGCTAGTGTTCAGGTTATAAGCAAATCATTTAAATATAATACTGCTCTTGTTAAGATTGGCCTCCTATTTACTTTAAATCACTATAAATATTGGAATATTGGTCAATGGATCAGGAATGTGACAAAAACAAATTCTCCATCATTTTATGGGGTGAGCAATTGAAAGAAGACAGACATGTGGGTGAGCTACTGTACCTCTTTAAGTTGGTCCCAGACAGGAGTTTAGCACTTGAAAATCTTGTTGTCTCACACACTACAGGAAAATCTTATCAGATTATTTTATAGGATTATTTTAAACATGCACACACAATGTTGTGTCACTTGCAACTTTTTGTACTGCTGCTACTAACAGAGCTCCCATGTAAAATATATATTGAATCTCAATTCTCAAGTGGCAGACTGGCAGACTGGCAGACTATGACAGAGTGGCAGACTGGCAGACTGTGACAGAGTGGCAGACTGGCAGACTGGCAGACTGTGACAGACTGTGGCAGACTGGCAGACTGGCAGACAGACAGACTGTGGCAGACTGGCAGACTGGCAGACAGACAGACAGTGACAGAGTGGCAGACTGGCAGACTGGCAGACTGTGACAGAGAGGCAGACTGGCAGACTGTGACAGAGTGGCAGACTGGCAGACTGTGACAGAGTGGCAGACTGGCAGACTGTGACAGACTGGCAGACTGGCAGACTGGCAGACTGTGACAGAGTGGCAGACTGGCAGACTGTGACAGAGTGGCAGACTGGCAGACAGACAGACTGTGACAGAGTGGCAGACTGCCACTCTGTCACAGTCGGCAGACTGGCAGACTGGCAGACAGACAGACAGTGACAGAGTGGCAGACTGGCAGACAGACAAACAGTGACAGAGTGGCAGACTGGCAGACAGACAGACTGTGACAGAGTGACAGAGTGGCAGACTGGCAGACTGGCAGACAGACAGACAGACAGACAGACAGACAGACAGACAGTGACAGAGTGGCAGACTGGCAGACAGACAGACAGTGACAGAGTGGCAGACTGGCAGACAGACAGACAGACAGACAGACAGACAGACAGACAGACAGTGACAGAGTGGCAGACTGGCAGACAGACAGACAGTGAGAGAGAGAGAGAGAGAGAGAGAGAGAGAGAGAGAGAGAGAGAGAGAGAGAGAGAGAAAAGAAAGAGAGAGAGAGAGGGGGAGAGAGAGAGAGAAAAGAAAGAGAGAGAGAGAGAGAGAGAGAGAGAGAGAGAGAGAGAGAGGGAGAGAAAAGAAAGAGAGAGAGAGAGGGAGAGAGAGAGAGAGGGAGAGAGAGAGAGAGAGAGACGCAGTGAGAAAGAGAGGCAGTAAGAGAGAGAGCGAGAGAGAAGAAGTGAACATGCATTAATTAACAAAGTCATGATTTTTGAACATGGGTTTGAACCAGGGACCTATAGACTTGTGGGTAGACAGTGTAAAGGATAAGGATAATTCCAGGTCCGTTCATGAAAGTCCTTGCGGTCTTGTTTCCAATGAGGGCCTGTGAGCAATTAGGGGTTAAGAGTCTTGCTCAGGGACACATTTCATTTCATCGACACATTTGCTGGCCTGGCCTGGAATCGTACCTGGGGCAACCAGGGCCTCTGGCTCCCTAGGTGGGCTCACTAACCACTCAGCTATGGCCACAGTACAGACTGAGCCATTGGATAGACAGAATTGGATTTCATATGTGGTAAGTTATCATACAGCATGGGTTGCTTATTATATACATACAAGCTCATAACGCGTCACATTGTAGATCGGCTGTATGTGGTTACTGTAGGTGTTGTATTAATAATTACATCTGCAAAGTAACAAGTAACTAAAGCTGTCATCTGCTGTAATTGTAGTAGAGTAGAGTAGTAAAGTAAAAGTACCTAAAAATTGTACTGTGCATGTGGCAGGTGTGATTGGTGATGAGTGAGAGCAGGTGAGAGGGGTGGATCCAATCCATGGGAATAGGGGGAATTCCAAATGATGATCACCTCAACGCATTGTTGGGGACAGGAATCGAACCAGCGACCTATAGATTCACAGGCTGCCTCTCTTCTCATTGAGCTAAAGATATGGCCTCCCTGATGGTGTCTGTTGATATCTATAGGTTTTTCCGTCCTATAGGTTCTTCCGGTGTGAGATTGTAGATCAGCTATTTTCACAAGAAAGTATGTCATACATAAAAAACAACTACTCTCAAAAGCATTTCATGTTATTGTTTAAAAATTGCACATGTCTGAATTAACAGGGTCATGTTTTGTACAATGCAATTTAAATGTAAGCTGTGACGAGTGGGGTTTGAGGCATGACTTTTGCCTGTTTAAAGTTTGCATTTAAAAAAAATTGCTATAGCGCCCCCCTTTGACCAATTGGAGTAAGATTGGTTTCAGTGATACTTGGAATGACCTTCTACAATATTGCAAAGTGTCAAACAAATGCGAGTCTGCATGTATGTTTTAGGGGCAGATGAATAATTGTCATAAAACTGCAATTTTCATTGGCTTATAAAAGCTTAACGTTTTCACTTATGGAAAATCCGCTTGCTCACGTCTGTCGGCATTGGTCCAAAGTTCATGTGTATACAGTTTCGTACAGATTGCTCAATCTGTACGAAGGAAGAGTCTTTTTTACTGCTTTTCATAGAATTCGAAATGGTGGGAGATCTAAAGGTCAGAGGTCAAAAGTCAGAGTGTGAAAGTTGTTAGGCATTAGGAGACGCATGTGTGCATCGAAGTTTCATGGCCGTGGGTCAAACAGGGCATGAGTTGTACCTGTTCAAAGTTGGCATATTTCAATTGAGTGCTACAGCGCCACCCTTTGGCCAATGGTTGTGAGTTTCGGGTTTTCGCCGTTTGGCATAGCCCTCTACCATATTGCCGAATTTCGTAAAAAGTGACCACACGGTTAGGCCAGAACTGGCAAAACCGGCGGAAGAATAATGAACTCCTACAGATGTAATAAGGCTTCGAGCCTATTGGCCTCGAAACCTTAACTATGAAAGTACTCCTCGGAGCACAGGTCTCCGCCAGGTCAGGTATAAAAGAAGAAGAATAAAGAAGAATCAAGGTTATTGTGGCCTCCCGGTGGCACTTTAATTGGCCAATTTGAAAAGGGTGCCATATCTTCCATAACCTTTCACGGCAATAGGAAGTCGCGTTCATGATTTGTTTTGCAAAAATCGGCCTGCTGGTGGCGCTATAACAGCTAATGTGAAAAGGGTGGCATTTCTTCCTCTGCCTATATTGTACATTGGTTCCCAAACTTTTTCATTTCAAGGACCCCCAGAAGCTAAGATTTGAATTAAAAATGTTTGCTTAAAAATATATTCAAAGATTTGCACAAATCCTCAAAGGGACTACACCATGAATTTTAACTTTTCCTTCTTTTTTGTGTGTTTTTAGTCTCCCCTACCTCTCTTCTATCCCCAAAAAATACCCCAGTTTGAGCACTCAGGCTTTCACAGCATAATCTGGGGTTTTATGTAAATTGGTCTCAAAACAGGCCAAATTGATTTGCCCCCGCACGTGACGTCACAAGTGATACAATCCCTCCCGTTTTTCAGTTCCAACATAAAAAAATATTAAAACTAGAAAAAGTGCTCCTCGGAGCACAGGTCTCCGCCAGGTCGGGTAGGCTATTGTGGCCTCCTGGTGGCGCTATAATAGGCCAACGTGAAAAGGGTGCCATTTCTTCTTAGGCCTTGCACGACAATCGGACACTGACTGCATTCATGATTTGAGAAATTTTGTTAAAAACATATGTTTCGCTAAATTTGACCTGTTGGTGGCACTATAACAGGCCAATGTTAAAAGGTTGGCATTTGTTCCTCAACATAGTGTGAATGTGCGTGCAAAGTTTGAGCGCAATTGGACGTGCGTTCATGATTTGCAGAATTTTGTTCAAAACAAGCCAATAATGCAAACTTTAGATGTCAATCTTAGCCAATCAGTATGGAATATGAAAGATCAAACACATCCGTCGTGATCACATGACTATAGAGATCATGTGTACCGATTTGCGTGAAATTTGGATAATATTGGAAGGAGTAGTATAAAAAAATGTGTTTTACACAAGTCGGCCTCCTGGTGGCGCTATAAAAGGCAGATGTGAAAAATGCAGGTCAAAGGTTTTTCCTTGACCTATAAGGAGTGTGCATACAAAGTTTTACACAGATCGGTGCAATTATAGGTAAAAACACGAATCGGCCTGTTATAGCGCCACCATGAGGCTGATTTGAAAATGTTCAAATATTAGTTCTTCCTCGGCCTAATAGTCCAGGGGCCAACACTGATATTTTCACAAATTGGTACCACCTAAGGTGACCGTAAAGTTTTTGTATTTTTGTCTTCCTACATGTCTCTAGTTTATATTTTGGTATGATAACCCTTCCAATCTTGTAGCTTAATTAATGTATCCGGTAGGAGACACAAAGTAGAATCTTTGTGTCTCCTACTGGAAATACACCCGGGCATCAAATTATTGCGACAGAAAACAAAATATATCCATGTATTCAAGGCTTCATGGGGTGTGCAATTGATAACTTCTCAGATTTTTGGTGTTTGCAAAAAGACTACTTTCCATAAGCTTGTAAAAGTTGACCCTCCCTCGGTCAAGGGTGGTCATAGCTGAATGGGTAGAGAGTCCCCCTGGGAAACTTAAAGGAGGAGTTCACCCAAAAAAAATATTTTCTATCAATTGCACACCCCATGAAGCCTTGAATACATGGATATATTTTGTTTTTTTGTCGCAATAATTTGATGCCCGGGTGTATTTCCGGTAGGAGACACAAAGATTCTACTTTGTGTCTCCTACCGGATACATTAGCCGGTAGGTAGTGATAACTGCCATTAAGCTACAAGATTGGAAGGGTTATCATACCAAAATATAAACTAGAGACATGTAGGAAGACAAAAATACAAAAACTTTACGGTCACCTTAGGTGGTACCAAAATATGGCCTGGCCCCTGGACTATAATGGGAATGTGCATTTCAAGGAAATTGCATGCTGTGTTCATGATTTGAGGCATTTTGTTCAAAACGGTGCACTCCTGCAAACTTTGGAAGGCATTTTTAGCCAATCAGGATGGAATATGAGAAATCTGAAAGACCCGTTTCGTTTGGACAAAATCTGTAGGAGTACTGTCAAAAAATGTGTTTTGCACAAATCGGCCTCCTGGTGGCGCTATAACAGGCCCCTGTGAAAAATTTGGGGCAGAGGTTCTGCTCTGGTATCCAGGGACTGTGTGTGCACAGTTTGGCTGCGAGCAAGCCAACAGTGCCGGAGATTAGCTGTACACAGACAGATCGAATGACGGACACACGGACGGACGGACGGACGGACGGACGGACAGGGGGTAAAACATACTCTCTCGCCATGCCTTTCGGCCTGGCGGAGACAACAAAGGTAAGAGATAACATGCATACAAACTGTCTCAATAGCTCCACGTGCCAAATCAGGACAATGTGGTATTGCAGGTGAAAGTGCTTTATAAGCCTGAGAGAAGTTAGTTGGAATGTGTATATCTGAGGCTTGATTTAGGCTCAATCCTTTTGAAAAACGTTTGAGGGACATAAACAATATGACATTAAATATATTTTTTTAATAAAAAAAAATTAGCAGATCTACAGCAAGCTCATAGCGCGGCACTCAGATAAAAAATGAAAAATCGGACCGATCTGTCTTGATCACATGACTATAGAGATACTGTGTACCAATATGCGTGATGTTTGGACAAAATCTGTAGGAGTAGAGGTTCGGCTCTAACGTCCAGGGAGTGTGCATTCACAGTTTCGCTTCAATCAGGCCAACAGTTAACTGTTCACAGATGGACGGACGGAGGGACACACGGACGGACGGAGGGACACACGGACGGACGGATGGACGGACGGACGGACGGACGGACAGGGGGCAAAACATAGTCTAGGCCACGCCTTCGGCCAGGTGATCACACACTACAGGATTTTACTAAGATTTTCAGGCTTGCCGGAGCAACGCAAGCGCAGCACCTTCGGCGTAAACAACGCACGCACGTACAGGCGCACTCACCGATGCAAGCACGCACATGCTCTATACAGAGCCATGCCGTAGAAGTGTGTGTTTTTATATTTGGCAGCTTAGGCCATGTCCACAGGCTGGTGGTCAGTGGCTTGAGGATTATGGGGGTGTCCAAGTGTAAGGCAAAGCAGCTTGCAAAATATTGCTCCATCTCCTCCATTATAGGCAGTCAATCTATTTGGAGGAGAAGGTGCTTCCTGTACCCATCATTTTTCTCCGGTGTTGGTAATATGGCAGACTGAAGTGTATGACCAATGTTAACTGTGAATAAGTTCATGTGCATTTGTTGTTTACATTCTGAACTTGTTTGGATTGAAGCACTGGGACACATGTTGATTCGAGTGTGCGGGACATCAAAAGCAACTGAAAAATATTTGTGCCCCTGTAATGTATTTTATAAATGTGGACTCAAGTAAAGAAATTGAAATTGAAATGTGTGATTGAAGTGTGTGTGTGTGTGTGTGTGTGTGTGTGTGTGTGTGTGTGTGTGTGTGTGTGTGTGTGTGTGTGTGTGTGTGGATGCCACTGTACTGTAGATCGCTCCTCCTGGCCTGGACTCTGCCAACAAGGAGTCCAGCTGGCAAGTCGACTCCTTGAAATCAGAGGAAGGAAGCTGGCCAAGTCTGCACCTGCTCCACCGGGTAAGGATTTCACTTGCTCCACAGTGTGTGCATCCCGCATTACACTGTACTGTACAGTCATCATAGGACCCACAAATAGTAGCAGAAGTCATCCTCGGTCACGATGGACTACCATATAGGCAAGCAGTGTGTGTGTGTGTGTGTGTGTGTGTGTGTGTGTGTGTGTGTGTGTGTGTGTGTGTGTGTGTGTGCGTGTGTGCGTGCGTGCGTGCGTCCGTGTGTTTGGGTGCATTCAATCTTTACATGTCTATATGGTTCTCTGGTGGAATGGAGTAAAGTTCCTGCCCCCCACCTCAGAGACTAGGGTTTCAAATCCTCCATGGGGCCTCCAGCTGGGCCTGGCGCCCAACAAAAATAATTGGCCATGTTTGCAGGAAGGCAGATGGGGAGGGTTATCTCTGCACATAGTCCTCCAGGTTGGGCAGGGGGCCTGTTCAGGTGGGTGTGGAACTATAGGAGGAGTGAGAACCCTACTGGCCAACGCTGGAACTGCAGGCGGGGCGAATACATGCACAAGCAACCGAGCGCGCAGCTGGGGTTTACTTTGTGAACGTGCACAAGGCAGCTTGTGTTTAAATTATGTTTTCTGGAGGATGAAGTGGCTTTTTTTGTCAGCCATGGATGCTCGCATCATGTACCACCTTCCTATATCAAAACATAACTGATGTATTATATTGCAGATAAGAAAATCACCACAAACCAACGTACTAATTAGGACACATTGTGTATCTCATATTGTGTTGTGGAGCTCGGTTCTAGCCCTGATACATGACTGTCATGAGCAAAGGCTAATCTATTCGTTCCTTTTTGTATTCTGTTCTAAATTTTAATTATTGATTTGGTCTGTCCTTCGGTCCAGAATGTACTCAATTTCTTTACTTAAGTAAAAGTGTCAATACTGCAAGAAATGTAGGCCTACTTGAGTAAAAGTACAAAAGTATTGGTATCAAACTGTATTTAAGTACTAAAGTAGAAAGTATGTGCAAAAGTTTTCAAATGTATAAAACTCTTTTGAAAAAAGCCGATCTACAAGCTCACAATGCATCGCATCGTGACGCATCGTGAGCTTGTAGATCGGCTATTTTCAAATGGTTGAAATGCACATAGGGCTGAAGTGGTTAATGTATGTTTTGTAATAACAATCAAAATGTAAGTAATTAGTAACTAAAGTTCTCAAATAATATTGTAGGAGTGAAAGTGCAGTTGTTGCCTGTGAGATTTAGTGGAGTAGAATTACAAGTATTGAAAAATGAAAACAACGTAAAATTCCCGAAAAGTGTACTTAAGTACCATTGTTATAAATTCCCTTCTCTTTTGTCTTAAGTTTCATGTTACGTTCGTTTTGTTCAGGCACCTTTTTGGGCAGCTAAGTTTTCCACTTCAGTCAGGCTTTTAGGTAGCCCTGCGAGTGTTGGGGTCCTCAGTGTTTACATTGAATTCACGTTGAGACGGTCCGCAGCGTCTCACGTCCCTTGTATTTAATGAGTGCGTTCATGAAGAGTACCGTAAGTTACGGGAGGCATGCGATAATCCGACAGAGCTTTTCTCCGACTATGTGGCATCCGCGTGCGGTTAGGGTTAGGGTGCGGGTTTGGTTCGGGTTTAGTATTGAAACGTCGGAGCGCTGCGCTGTCGGAGGAATGCGCTGTCGGACTAACGTACTGCAGCCGTAAGTTACTACTGTATTGCACAACGTGTATGAACATTTAATGCTGTTATGTGCATCTGATGCTGTTATGTGCAGAGAATATGTTGTAGGGTTAATGGCGGTTTTCAGGCCATATATGTGCGTATTTCTGTGCTGTTGGGTTAGGTAGCTCACATGCTAATTTAAGCTAGCCTGACCAGATACAGTAGTTGTGACTATTCTATTAATAGTGAAGGCATTTAAGTACCCTGTTATTTGTTTGTACATCATAACTAAATGTGAATTCACATACATGCTGTATCTTACTTGTGATGCATCTAATGCATTTATTGTGGTCATTATTTCCAGTTGACATAATTGTACATTTGTTGTTCTATTCTGTTTTACAGAACCACCACTCAAATACAGTCCTTTGCTAAAATTCATATAATCATCCATCTTCCAATGCCATTCCCATTTACTGCTGCAACTCTTTATATAAAGACAAACAAAGTAATTCTGGAGTCCACGTCTGCTCTTTTACCGGAGTAACTGTCCTGGGTGAAGAGGTCCCAGCAGAAATATTTACAGCACAGAGTAATCTTCAATAACCATGCTTGAGTAAATGTAGGCTACTTAGTTATTTTTCACCACTGAATATACTGTACTGGAAATATTTGAGATAACACAATAAACTGATTTTATCAAAAGACATAATTATTATTGTATGTTCTGTAGTTGTGTGTTGGTTTTAAAATAAGTGTTAAATAGCTCTATGTTCTGAAGCTAATTAATGACTAATTAACTTCACCAGTTTCACAGAACTTGGTCCTAAGTTTGGAAATGGTACCAGGTTAAAGTTGACTGTAACAGGAGTTTTCATGTAGGCCTACCGCAGGGTAAGACTGCAGTAGCAGTTAATAAATAGACGAACAAATGAATTAATATACTTTAACGTGTGGAAACCGAAACAGGCAGCGCTGTGATTCTGAATTTTGTTACGATTACGGTGATTACTAGCCTATTATTGACACCACCTGGGCGAGTGAGTCGTGTCGTCTAACTTTACCAACGTTAAACTACACGTGTTCAACAACACAGCCATTCAGCCTTGTGCAGATTTCAGCTTGGGAAAAGCAGCCTCCAACGGGTTTGGGTACGTGGTTCATAGTCACCATTGCGTTATCGTGGTATTCCTATTCTTGCCATTATGTTGCAAATGATTGCGTGTGTGCGGGCGAAATCACATTGACAGCTATGGCAGGTGACGAAAGCTTGCCAGACCTATGCCAGGCTAACAACGGTTGCTAAGCTGGCATTGGACAATCGCTTTTGGGGTTGGGTTTAGCGAAGGGTCCATTGTCATAGTTAATGTGTGAATTACTTTGAAACTAATGGCCAGTGGTCAGTATCACCTCAAGACAATAGTGAGTAAGTATCAACACCAGTCCACAACATATAAATACTAGATCTGTAAGTAAAAGTATTATTATCTTTATTACAATTGTTGTATGACTATTACCTGCTTATGTAGGGCTTCTAGCGCCAACCAGTGGGTGTTCGTATTGAGCGCAGGACTGTGTGATTTATGGTTAATGCGACGTCACTTCCGGTTTGCGAGGAGTTTATTTTATTTACTTTCTTTATTTAGGCGGATTAGCGTGTGCATCTGTATGAGGAAAGTGTTGCCTAAGTGACTGAGTGATTTATATGTTTACTGTGTAATTTTCAGAGGGATAAGTTAGTAGTTTGACAATATATACAGCAGTAACGATGTGGACTGCGCATGCGTCTGTGTGACGACTTCCGGTTTAGTTCCGGTGTTGTTGTAACTGCGACATTCATTTGGCCATGAATATTTTTTGTCAGTTCCTTATTGTCAGTCCGTTTAACACAATGTTACAATATACGTTTACACCATATAGTCATGTATAGTTCTTGGATTGACTAGTGTCATTTGGTGAGTCTGTGATCGATTGCTGTGGTCCTCAAGCCAGAACACTTTACGTCACATTTGATCTTGCGCGTGCACACATAGTTGTTTTCGTCCACGACAGACAACGCAACAGTTAGCATAGATGGTTGGTATGATGAATATGCATGAATAATGGTTATTACTCAATGGGATAAACTCTTTCATTGTATTCGTATATGTTGCTTATATATCTATGTATGTTGTTGTATGATTGACGTTATTTTCTTTTTGAGTGTTTCTGTGTATTATGCAGTTCATCTACATCTAATGTGGAGACCCAAAGCTAAGCTAATGTGTGTACTGGTATTTCAAGGCCTGGCAGAGAATAACGCTTCGTTTGTCGTAGTTTAGATTTGCGTTGTGAGCTGCACGTCTGCTATTTGCAAACATTTTTGTACTTTGGGTACTGTAAGCACATTTTAATACTAATAGTTTTACTGAAGCACATTAATTCCGGATCCTTTCTCATAATACAGTACATCTACATCGCAGTATTGATACTTTTACTTAAGTAAAACATTTGATCACTTCTTTCCACCATGCCATTTCATTTATATTTGAATCACGTCAGTTTGCAATGCAATTCATAGCTAAAGATGTATAAACCTGTGTGATTCAGTAGAGTACTTCTAACTATAGAGTACTGCTAACTGGGAAAGCAGTCAGTCCACACCATGCCATTTAATTTCTATTTGAATCACGTCAGTTTGCAATGCAATTCATAGCTAAAGGTGTATAAACCTGTGTGACGTTTTATAGAGTACTGCTAACTATTGTACTGCTAACTGGGAAAGCAGCCAGTCCAGCAGGGCCCATTCACACACTCTCTATGTTGTCTTGACAATGACGTTGATTCTAGTACCCCGGATGCGATGTTACAAGCAGCTGACCTGAACGTTGTGGTTGTCCTATGTTTATGCTATGCTAAACAACACATATACAGTAACGTAAAAAGGAATACAAAGGAATACGTAAAAAGGAATACAAGAAATTGATTTATATACTATTGCTATAAAACAACAAATGTAGCCTACATGTTTAAGGTGACATTGCACTTATGTTATTGTGCTCCACTACCGTCACATTTCAATGTGTAAACATACAGATGCATTAACTATGTCCATGTGTATGATGGCGCTCAAATATTGTGCATTTATATTGAAGAATGTCAGCTTGTATGTAATTGTAATTGTGCTGAGACAGAGTGATTCACTCACACGAAGGTTATTGTTATTTACCATGTTCGAGCTGTATACAGCCTTCAACTCCAGTCTGCAAATCGGCCCAGTGATCTACACGAACCACATCTCCACTGTCTCCATTACCCACGACCTGCGCCCCAGACCTTCACTTCAGTTCAACATTGGGCATACATTTAGCAATATTGACCATGATTTCATAAGAGTGCGTGGCTCACACTGAAATGTACAAATTAGCTCAGCTCTTATAGCATGGCTACACACTATACAGCAGTTGTGTGGGGGTACTGCGTCGTTGGTTTGAGTCATTAGATGACATTGTCATGTTTGTCATATGTTTTGCTCCATGTAAATTTGATTCGTATTATGACTGTTTTCATTGCCCACATTCCATATCCTAAAGCCAATTTACAAGCTCTGATCTATCGCGTTTAGGAGTTCTCCTAACGCTGCCATGACCAATGACTAAATTAGTACAACAAGCTAACAAACATATATCTGTTTTATTTAGATTAATTATGTGTGGCAATGTTTAAAATAAAAGCTTGTAGATCTGCTATTTTCAAATGGCCGAAATGTATGGGCTGAAGTGGTTACTGTATGTTTTGTAATGGAAATCTACAAAGTAACCACTGTTAGTCAACGTCACATGAAGATGTGTGTTTTTTTTTAAACAAGGTACATTTACAGGTTACTATGTGTATAAAAAAGGAAACTCATCAGGCTCAAAGAGGAGTAAAATGATCGCTGGCCATCCATATTATAATGTGATCATTAACATGTGAGGCAACTGGTGACCTGAGCCATCATCATCAGGATTCGGTTATATTTGCATTGAATGAAAGCACACTGCATAATGATAGAATGGCCTATGCATTTTAGCCATGTGAAAGAATGCGGTTCTATTTGCATGTAATCATTTTATGTAGAAAGACTATGTATTTTATTTGAAAACATGTACAGGTTAATATGTACATAAAAAGGGAACAGATAATGTATCTACAGAGCATAACCTCATGTCTGCTTTTACTACGCAGAAGGGTACTATGAAAACATTTTTCAGAACCACGCTGGTGCACAAGTGCTGCCCAAAGCAGAAAGCACAATACAACAATACAATCAAAAGAAAAAATATGTACATTTGAAAGTCAGAATCTTCAATAGATCAATTTCTATGTACTAAGATCACTGTGCAGGAATGGGTGCATTTCTCCTTTCCGACATGTCGCCTTTCCGACGTTGACGAACCCTATACCTAACCCTAACCCTAACCCTAACCGCACGCGGAAGCCACTAGTCGGAGTGGTGAGATGTCGGAATGGAGAGTGAACACCTGCAGGAATATACACAATGCTTAGTCTTTAGGGTGGTTGTGTTCCGTTTGATATCCTTCTCTTATCACACCAACTCACGAATCTTGCTGCTGTGTTTGCACATTGTTGTACTTCGCCCAGCAGATATGGGAGTTTTTTGACATTGGTCATGTTTTCAAAATCTCCGTATGTGGTTGTAACCAAAAATGAAATCGGGGCTGTCTGTCTACCTCTCTGCAGAGTGAGACGGCATGAAGAGCTCAGTGTGTAGAGGGGTGGGCGGGGCTTTAGGCTGCGCGGACACTTCACGGACCTGGTGTTTTTATGAAGAAAATGTGCGCAGAAGATCAGCTAAAACTATGCTAAATAAAGGTCCGACTTTATGTTTGATATTTTTTTGGGGTTTATCTTAACTACCTTACATTTATTGGACACTTAAATGTTTTAGGTACATTCTGTAATTGATGGAAAGTTATATTAAGGTGACATTTCAATGCTGTTGAATGGACACAGGATCAAGCCAGGGAACAATGGCGGCGGTGCAAACATGTTCAGATGTGAGAGGGGGCATGTTCAGACCTGAGAGGGGGCGTGAGAGGGGGCGTCTCCCTGCGAAGCCAAGTTGCAGCAGCCAATCGGTGTTTGGAGCAAAGAGGGGGCGTCTCCCTGCATGAATCCAAGTTGCAGCAACCAATCGGTGGCAACCAGACCCTTTTTTAGCAAGCCGGCCCCCTTTCTCCCACAAACAGAGAGTTGCTTACCAAACCCCTCCCCCTTTTCACCTATGCCCCGCCCCTCTTTATAAGGCTGCAGAGGTTAACTCCCCGAATTCCTCAGATGCCTCAAAAGTGTTCATCAGGACGGCACGCTTTCGCTCGCCGTCCAAAAATGGCATCAAATGTAATCAGGAAGGTCGACCAAAGAACAAGATTTTGCACCCCCTATGGGTGGAAGTGAAATCGCATTGGCTCTGCGGTTATTAGTGGCCCCTCAATGATACAAATTTGGGACAGATAGGATGCTGTGTTCATGATTTGTGCCAATGAATCCAGGGAAAAAATATTTTTGATGCCATGACCTATGGTTCAAGAGTTATAGGCCAAAAGCTAAATCGGTCAGTTTTTTAATGGATATTGATATGGATAATTGTATGGATAATTTTCAAAATAAAGTTTGGTACCCGAGGCTAGAATCCATCAGTAGGTCCTAAAGAAGCCTCATAAAAAATGTGGCGCTTTTATCCGCTTCGTATCGGTAATGTTAAAACATGGTGTTAAGCTACTGGACAAAGCAAAGCAATCCATGAGACTCACCACTACTATTGCAATGGATGATTGAAAGATCAGTACTTCCATATTGCATGGTGTTCAAGTTGGTATAAAGCAGGGGTACTCAACTACAAATCTTGAAGGTCCACAAATTATGTTTTGAATAAGGCAAAGGTCCGTTTATTTAAGTTGGTCAATCGAGCCAAGCTTATCAAATCGGATCCCCTCCCAACCAACCAACTTAATATAACTGGGGTGTGCAAAGCAGCGGCGCAAATTTGGGTTGAGGCTAGAGGTGGTCCTCCGCGTGCCAACATTTTGAGTTTTTTTTTCTTAATTTTCCTCTAATCTAGCTAATTTGACACTGTGTTATGTTAATCGGAAGCTAGGGGGAGACACATCTCCCCCGTACCCCCCGGGATTTCCGCGCCTGGTGCAGAGTATGAAAATAAACATGAAAACAACAGCACAACAATTTTTTATTTTATTTTACTATTTGCCCAGTGTCCGCTAGCCTCGGTCCCAGCCTCACTCATCTGCGAAGAGAAGAGACCGGTCACGACCTAAAGCAGCGAGTGTCTAGGAAGTCCTGAGTGGGTAGGATTTCCGTCGTACGCGTTTCCCCCGGCAACGATATTTTTTGACCAATCACAACACCCGTTTCATTCACAGAGAATGTTAACAGATTTGTAAAGCATCAACGTCATGTCCTTGGGCGGTGCTTCCGTCAATTGTGCACTTTCTAGACAACCAACATCCCAGGTCTTGCCCAGCGTGAGTGTCCGCAGAGAGTTGTCCCGCGTGTTGAGTACCCCTGGTATAAAGGTTAATATGAGCGATCCAAAAATGTAATCCATTCATTCAGCACAGCTTTGATTTCCCCAGCAGCACCCACAAGTAGCTAGTAAATAACTCGTACTTCCTGTAGTGGCTTTTCAAAATAAGACTCACTTAATAGTATCAGAAGAGAAAGCAGTGTACTATGGTTACTCAATACAGGTTTAAGTTCATAGGGTATATTTGGTTCCATTTATTTCCAACAAAAAACATTATATATTATCTCTTTCCGAGCTTTGCTGTTGTAGATGTCCAGCGCCATATCAAACAATCTGTAAAGACTGTGGGAACCAGCTGTCAGAGCTAGACCATTTAGTAAACAACTGGCAGTGCCATGGGCAGTCCTTTCATGAGGACAGGTGGGTGGTCTTGTAGGAGGAGGCGAAGGGACTGGATCAAGTGGGTGGTGTTAAAGTGAAATCCAGGTATACTTAGGGTGCGTTTGGATATATGCACCCGGAATCTGCCCAGTTTTATGAGTGCACTGGCAGTGACGTCATAGAGCGCACTGAGTTCTTCTGATTTACGAACGACCAGTAAAAACAACACACCTTCCTGCATGGCAGAAGCCGGCGCCGCAAAAAAACAATAGCATCATTTCCCTGGTGACAAACGCAGCCGCTATCGAAGGTATAATTGACATCGACGAGGATGCAGCGAAGTTGAGAATGTAAGTAACACTTTACACGTATTTAACACGGCCATGAAAATCAACTGTGGTTATACGGGGAGAGAGTTAGCTTTAGCCAGGGGCTAATCTCAGAGCTCGCAGATGTTGGCACAGTCTGCAGAGTATATATATACAGTTACACACACACACCAACATTTTCACTGCATATACTTGTATGAGTAAGTGACAAATACATCTCTTGAATCTGGCTATAAGATATAAGATTATGCAATTTTCAGGAGCAGGACTTGAGGATGGACCGACATCTCCTGCAAATGATGGCAGGATTGGCAGACCCGGGGACGCCGGGGACGCTGGGGACGCTGTGGGCGCTGGGGGCGTGTCTCCTCCTCCGCATCATCAGCGCCCATACCCTAGGTGGGGTTGGCGAAAGGGCCCACTCTGTGTGGAGTTTGCATGTTCTCCCCGTGTCTCTCAGGATAGTTGATACCCTCACAAAAACATGTAGTAATCCTGGTCTCAGACGTCCCTGGCTGCTGGCCTTATTCGTCCCTCCTCGTCACCTGTGGGAGCAGGTTTTTTTCTTTGTTGGGAAGAAGGATGGCAGTCTGAGGCCCTGCATCGATTATAGAGGCTTGAACAACATCACAGTCAAGAACCGTTACTCCCTTCCACTCATCAGCTCTGCGTTTGAACCCCTTGAGGGAGCTACTGACTTTTCTGTCAGTAGCTCCCTCTTGGATCTGCACAATGCCTACCACCTGGTACGGATCCACGATGATGACGAGTGAAAGACAGCATTCAACACCCCACAAGTCCATCATGTTTGCCTGGTGTTTCAGAGGCTTCTTGAGAACCAGCTTTTCGTGAAGGCCAAGAAGTGTGAGTTTAATGTGCCAACCACCTCCTACCTGGGCTTCATCATCTCAGAGGGGAAGATGAGCATGGATCCTTCCAAGGTGACGGTAGAGGGGCCACAGCCTACCTCCCGCAAACAGCTTCAGCGGTTCTTGGGGTTCACAAATCTTTATCTCCGCTTCATCAGGAACTATAGCCACGTTGTAGCTCCTCTGACGGCCCTCACTCAACCACGACCAGGTTCAAGTAGACTCCTGAGGATGCTGCTGCTGCTGCCTTCCAACTGCTGAAAAGACTATACACAACTGCTCCTATCTTGGTTCAGCCTGACCTCTCCCGGCAGTTCGTTGTGGAGGTAGACGCCTCTGATGTCGAGCTCGGAGCTGTTCTTTCCCAGCGGTCAGCCTCAGACCAGAAGCCTCTTCCTCCCCCACAAGCTTGATGCTGCTGAGAGGAATTATGATGTAGGGAATCGTGAAACTTCTGGTTGTAGTCCCAGCCTTAGTGGAGTTGAGACACTGGCTGGAGGGCGCCGAACACCCTTTCTTGGTTTGGACGGACCACAAGAAGCTAGCCTACCTCAAGACAACAAGATGGCTCAACTAACATAAGGCCAGATGGGCCCTGTTCTTGGGACATTTTCAGTTCACCCTGACCTACCAGCCGCTGATGAGGCAACTGCACCTCCTGAGACCATCCTGTCCCCCTCCTGTGTTGTCGCTGCACTTACTTAGGACATTGAGTCGGCAATTCTTGAGGCCCAGTGCGCCCAGCCAGGTACGGTCGTCCAGGTCATTTATTCATCCCTGACTCCGTACTCTAGTGTTCTCCAGTGGCGCACGCCTCCCGGATCAACTGTCACCCTGGTAGGAAACGCACCATTGAGGTCCTTCGTCTTCACTTCTGGTAGCCCTCCATGGAGGTGGATGATAAGAGGTTATGTGGCTGCGTGTTCAGTGTGACCTCTAACCAACCCAGCTCTGGTCTCCTTCGCCCTCTACCTATTCCTCAGTGCCCTTGGTCCCACATCGCTATGGATTTTGTCACCGGTCTCCAGCCTTCCGATTATTCTTAGCGGCGCTGGCGCCGCTCTATACATAGTATAGAGCGGTCCTGCTCTATACCTGGCTTTTCCGTCAACGTTCTGATTGGTCAGGTCTGTCAACGTTCTGATTGGTCAGGCCCGCCAAGGTTCTGATTGGTCAGACCCGTCAACGTTCTGATTGGTCAGACCCGTCAACAAAGTGATTGGTCAAGCTTCACGTGACACATGGCTATAAACACATATCGATGACATAATGTATCAATTATTTATCAAAGGCGCCGCTACCTTCACACAGGGTGTGATTTTTACCATCATAGACTGTTTTTCTAAAGCTGCTCACTGTAATGCTCTCCCTAAGCTCCCCTCTGCCACTGGGACAGGCAACCTCCTAGTTAAACATGTGTTCCGTATTCATGTTATTCCTGCTGACATTGTTTCAGACCATGGCCCTCAGTTCACCTCGCACTGTGCTGGGTGCCACGGTTAGTCTGTCCTCAGGCTTTCATCCCCAAACCAATGGTCAAGTTGAGCGATGGAACCAAGAGCTGGAGACCACGTTGCATTGCCCAGTCTACTCCTATCAGTCTACCTGGGCGTCTCAGCTTGTGTGGGCGGAGTATGCTCACAACTCTGCGACTACCAGCGGCTACCAGCTTGTCTCCCTTCCCGTGTTCCCTGAGCTACCAACCACCTCTATACCCAGTCGAGGAGGGGGACATGGCCGTCCCCTTGGTTCAGGCCTACCTCCATCGCTGTTGTCGAGCCTGGAGGAATGAGAGACACACAAATCGAGGGTGGGTTCCAGCTCCAGTTTATCAACCTGGACAGAAGGTGTGGTCGTCGACAGCTGAGCTGCCCCTTCGGAGGGAATCCTGTAAGCTGTCGCGTAGATTCATTGGTCCTTTTCTCATTATCAAGGTCATCAATCCGGCCGCGGTCCGCCTGAAGCTGCCCCGAACCCTTTGGGTTCCTCCAACGTTCCACGTAGAATCAGCGTTGCCATGTCGGCTTATTATAAGCGACTTTGGGCAGAACTTTTTCTGGCTTTTTCTGTAAAGTTGCCTGTAAAATTGGTAGTTGCAGGTTGCGTTTTTTGTGTGGCTTATTTATAAAGTGTTCTAGCTTATTTAGGGCGCGCTCCCACCGCACTTTTATTTTACCTCTGGGGCGGAATCTGCCAATGCTTTGTCAATGCAAATGCGTGGATTCTTGGAAAAAATCCGCAAGACCAGGAATCCACGCATTTGCATTGACAAAGCATTGGTAGATTCCACCCCAGAGGTGAAATAAAAGTGCGGTGGGAGCGCGCCCTTAGGCTTGCTTCCAAAAAAATAAAAATACATTTAAACCAGTGGTTCGCAAATATTTTCATGAAAATGTTCTGTGCCAGGGAGCATTTGTGTTGTTAGAATGTTTAAAAAAAAATCCAATTATTCTTTATTTTATTGCAAGAGGTTTTTTTAAATAGCCTATGTACAATAGAGCTGGGATACCCGACCGAAACCCGTCGGTACCCGTCGGGTACCGACGGGCCGTGCACGGGTCGGACGCATTTGCATAATTGGTGGTCGGAATTCGATTCGGATCGGTCATATTGTTGATATATAGAAAATAAAGTGTAAAGTAAAGTGTAGAAAAATAATGTCCGCCTGGGCGAAAGTAACACCAAAGTAAAGAGGCTCACCCGTGTCTGTGTTCTACTTCCTAGTTTACGTGACAACGCACTGTGCGTTGTCCTGACAACGACGCACAGGCGTTCATGGGAAAAGGGATTTTTTTTGGAGGGAACGTCATGTGTGTCCGTCACAACAACAACAAACAAACAGAGAGAGAGAGAGTGAGAGACTAGCATGTTGGGGCCAGCGGAGGTAAAAGTTAACTTGTCTTCTGGCAAGTTTATTACAACTGAAAACTTAAGCGGGAAATCGCCGGTGTGGAAGCATTTCAGCTTAGTCGTTAATGCAGACACGAACGATGCCGTTGGGTTTGTGAAGTGCAAAGGTTGCGGCGACCTGATGCATTATGACAGCAAGCGGACTGGTAATACAGCCCTGAATCGACATCTGGATAAAGTGTGCAAAGACAGGATACAGACTACAGCGGGCAGTTTGCAGACTACTATGACTGGCTTTGCTACTGCCTCCTCAAAGAAAATTACACAGCAGTCAAAATCTAAGCTCACCGATAAATGCGTTGCATTCTGTTGCAAAGACATAAGACCGTTTCATTCGCCCAGCGGGAACTTGAGGGAGACAAGTACCCAACGCTAAACCTGGTGTTTCTCTGGTTCGAGAAGCTGAAGCGCCACTGCAGGCCGATAACAACAGATGCTCCTTACCAGGCTATCATCCGAGAGCGTCATCTCAACTGGATCCCACGAAAAGTTGAGATAAAGGATCATCACAAAATAGCCACGTTCCTATGGCCCAAATACAGCCAGCTCAGAATGCTATACAACGATGAGAGAGAACGGCTACACCAGGAGGTAACTCTCGCTTTATATTATTATTTTTATCTTTCGGTTTTATTGTTATTGTTGTTGCTATTAATGGTGCTGT
The DNA here is from genome assembly GCF_963454915.1 of Gymnoscopelus microlampas. Taxonomy (NCBI): domain Eukaryota; kingdom Metazoa; phylum Chordata; class Actinopteri; order Myctophiformes; family Myctophidae; genus Gymnoscopelus; species Gymnoscopelus microlampas. The sequence continues at coordinate 3,952,657 of NC_139951.1, forward strand.
AACTGCTGTTACTATAGGCACGGAATATTATTATTGATGCCCCAGCCCCCAGTCATCAATAATCAAATCCCGTGCCTACATTAGCAGCACTGAACGCTTATTGCGATGCGAACATTATCACACCTGACATATACCTTCTTAATTATTGATTCTTGAGGTTCGACGACAGCTGAGCGACATTAACAACAAAAATGTACCGGAGGACCGGGAGGAGGAAGACGCTGCCGCAGGTGATGACCCTCCTGCACCCAGGCGAGCAGCACTGGACTTTGAGGACTGAGACAATATACCTGAGGATAATGTCATTGATGAAGTCGAACTGTAGGCCTATGCCACACAAAATCACCTCATGAGCAACGAGAGGGATGTTTTGGGCTGGTGGCGTGAACATCACCCCACCTACCCGAAGCTAGGCATACTTGCCAGGGGCATTCTGGCGATACCAGCGAGCAGCAGCAGCAGCGAACGTAACTTTAGCGTAGCTGGAAGAACCATTGAGCAAAGGAGGACAGCGTTGAACCCGGACACTGTGGATGCTATCCTTTTCCTCCATGACAACATGTAAACCACGATGGTTGGATTGGTAAATGATAATAGTTTGATGTATAAGCTGTTAAACAGTGAACAGTTGAGTAAATAACTCGATCCATGATGATCATATTAATAGCCTGCCGCTGCCCGCTACGTGTCGTTGTGGACATGTCAATTGATGTCAATCGTCAATGCTGGTAAGACTGAATATTAATAAAGCCTATTGATGATAACTGTGGAAAAGGTGTGTTTGTGCAGTGCTGTGCAACGTGTGCATGTCTTATACTATTTAATAATCAACGTAGGCTACTGTATATAAAACGATCCCCTTTCATGGTAATTTACAGGCCCCTACTAGTATAATCAGTCAGTCGCTTTTTCTTTTTTTTCTCCTTTCTTTTTCTTTGAGGAAGGCACTTATTACACTGACAAGCAAACGTGTTATAAAGTGCAATCTGTAGTGCACCTTGCCTGACTAATAAAGAGCGTTCCTCAAAGAAAAAGAGAGAAAAAAAATGCGAGTGAAAAAAAGTGTCGGTTCCGGGCCCCGGTTCGGACGCATATTAATAATTAATGGTCGGGCTAGATTCGGGTCAGACACAAAGCTGTCGGTAACGGGTCGTATTCGGGCTGAAAAAATCAGCCCGATCCCAGCTCTAATGTACAAGCTCACGTGAGCTTGTAGATCGGCTATTTTCAAGTAGCCGATGTCACTAAGCCACTTCTTTTGGGCTTGTTTTCATAGACCTGGTTGCTTATTTCTCTCGCAAAATCTGGCAACACAGTCAGGTCCCATTCCGTTCACTTACTAGCTCAATGATTAATGAATGAACAATATAATAATAATACTTAGCTAATAATATTAATAATAATATATAAATACTCAGTACTCAAGACTATATTTTATTTTCGGTTCAGGTGAACCAGTCTATGAAATGAATGATTGTGACTCTAACTGGGCACACTGTCATTACATGATCTGGGGCACAGATGTAATGACATTTTTTCCAGGTAGCGTGCCTTTGCGTCTGCGTTCAGCTTCTCTCTGTATGGTATGTCTCTGTCACGCATTGCCCGGTCCATCTTCTGTCCTTTACTGTGTTGTAGACTTTACACAGACTGTGCATTCAAGACACGTTGTGAGTAACTGTCAATGTTGTTGTTGATACGAGCTGTTGTTATAAACTAAGATGGCCGCCGCAACTACGTCACTGGTAGCTGACTCCTCCTCGACTCCTCCCTACGCCCGTTGTCTATACTGTACGCCGTCTGCTTGATGTTCGCCGCCGTGATCGGGGGCTACAGTACCTGGTGGACTGGAAGGGTTATGGGCCGGCGGAGCACTGCTGGGTCCCTCGGTGTTACATTTGTGACCCTGCTCTCTCTTCCGGGATTTCCATCATCGGCACCCTGATCGGCCGTATAGGACGCCTGGAAGCGCCCGTTAGAGCGGGGGTACTGTCATGGCAGCTGGCCAGTCCTGTCTGTCTATTACCTTCTGCGTGTTTGTCCATTAGGTTGGAGCTGCACTCTGCTTGTGGGGAGGTGTGTCCTGGCAATTACCTGGCTGTTTTCCATCCTGCAATTACCTGGCTGGCTACTTATACCTGGCTGTGACGGCAAGCAGTGGTCAGTAATATTTCCAGCTAGTGCACACGCTTAAGTTACTTTTGAATAAAAGACTCTTCAGTTTACTTTATCTACGTCTCCTTGGTCTGGGTTCTGCATCTGGGTTCACTCACTGTCTGCCTTGACAGTTATAGTACTATGAGATGCATTATAGTCAAAATTACATGAGTGCTCCAGCTAGTTACCTTTCTCAGGTAGGTCATTTATTCTTTTCTTGTGATAATATTGTCACCCACTTTGGCCTTGCAGAGGTTAATTCTGGACCCAAAAACAATAGATTCAGTTTTACCCAGCGCAGTCTTTAAGGTAATATTGTGGAAGTTAGTGAGAATGAGACGAACAGACGGAGTATGGAGTCTCTGATCTTTACTTCCAAACAAAATGTATCATGACACACAGGTAATTCACTTCCTCATATCACCTCCCAATCTCCTCCCATTACCACCCCACCAATCCATTCTGAGGTGAGATACCTCCATCTAGTGTCCACTTAACTCTATGGTGTCCACCACACAGCCCCCCCCCCGAACACTCAGAATTGACATTCAGTGCAACAATAAACCCAGTGTCTTTAGTCTCTTTTAGGAGGTCTGACCATGCGGCCATAGCGACTGTATTTCACTGTCAAAGGGAACGTGGAAGGGGTAGAGATGGGGGCAGGGGAAGTCTACGCCGCCGACGAGGCCTCGCCGGTGGAACAACAGGGGTACCCCCGGACGGAGGTCATGGAACAGGGGCAGCCTTGGGCGGCCGGCCCCGGCGTGGGGGCTGAGCCAGCTCCACCGGCTCGTCCGGGACCACATGAGCAGGCTTAAGGCGATCAACTGAAATCCGCTCGTTATTCCCCCCATGTCCACCACAAAGTTCTTGGGGCCCGCCTCCAGGACGCGGAAGGGCCCGTCATAGGGAGCCTGCAGTGGAGAACGGTGGGCATCGTGACGGATGAACACGTAGCCGGCAGCCATCAGGTCCTTTGGAATGTAGGACTAGGGAAGGCAGTGGTGTGTGGGAACTTGGGCAAAAGCTCTCGCCGCATCCTGGAAAGCAGACCGGTGAGCTGTTGTGGACCAGGGGCGCGAGGAACCAGGGAGGAACTCCCCAGGAACCCTCAGCGGTTGACCGAACACCAACTCAGCTGCAGACCTGCAGTCCAGAAGAGGACTGCAGGTCTTCTTTAGGGGCAGAACGCAGGCCCAACATGACCCATGGCAGACGGTCGATCCAGTTGCTGTCTGTGAGAGTGGCACGGAGAGCAGCCTTCATGGAGCGGTGGAAACGCTCACACATCCCGTTGGCCTTCGGGTTGTACGCTGTGGTACGATGGAGTTTCACCCCAAGTCTCTCCCCAAGCATTCCACAGCTCAGACGTGAACTGGCCCCCCCCCTGTCCGACGTGAGATCCAATGGCGTGCCGAACCGGGTCACCCAGCCGGAGATTAACGCCCGGGCCACCTCTGCAGTTGTTGTAGAGGACAGGGGAACAACCTCTGGCCACCTGGTGGTCCTGTCCACCATAGTGAGGAGGTGAGTGAAACCCTGGGTGGGGGAAGTGGCCCCACCAGGTCCACGTGGACATGGTCAAACTGCCTCTCTGGAATGCGAAACGGCTCCAGGGGGGCCTTAATGTGACGCTGTACCTTGGCACGCTGGCACGCCACACAGGAGGCAGCCCACTGTTTAACGTTCTTCCTAAGGCCCGGCCAGACGAACTTAGCCCCCACCAGCTTAACTGACGCCTTTACCCCTGGGTGTGAAAGGGCATGAATGGCGTCAAATACCCGGTGGCGCCAGTCAGTCGGAACCATGGGGCGGAGCTGGCCAGTGGAAACATCACAGAGGAGCGTGGCGCCGCTGTCGTGAAACGCCACATCCTCCAGTCGCAGTCCTGTCACAGCCGTCCTGAACGCCTGAAGGCCTGAATCGATGAGCTGGTCAGTGGCCATAGCAGCATAGTCAATGCCCAGGTGCACAGGACTGATGTGCACCCTGGAGAGGCACCTGGTTATTTTTTCCGGCCACATGTTGAATGTATGTCGTGAACTCTGATAAACTCTGATAAGCGGTAAACTGTCGGCCCTCCAGCAGGAACCTGAAGTGCCGTACAGCGAGGAAAAGGGCCAACAGCTGCCTGTCAAACGTGCTGTATTTTCTCTCATTGTCCTGGCCAGCCACCCACTGTTCACACACCGCCCCTACTGCGTAATCGGAGGCATCGGTGGTAAGGGCTATCGGAGAAGCAGGGGACGGGTGTGCCAGCATGGCAGCTTTGGTGAGAGTAGCCTTAGCGTCCTCGAATGCCTGGACCCGCTCCGGGGACCAGTCCACGTCCTCGGTGTCCTTCTTTCCCTTCAACGCCTCGTACAGGGGGTGCATGAGGTGAGCAGCGTGTGCTATGAAATTATTATAGAAATGAATCATGCCCAGGTACTCTTGCTGGGGTTTGACGGTGAGGGGGCGGGGGAAAACAGCGATGGCCTCCACCTTGGTGGGTAGCGGAACAGCCCCCTGGGGAGAGACGTGGTGGCCCAGGAAATTGATGGCGGGCAGGCCAAAGTGACATTTAGCTGGGTTCACAATCAGTCCATGCTCGTTGAGCCGCTTGAATAGCTGCTGGAGATGCATCCGATGCTCCTCGGCAGATGCACTGGCTACGAGGATGTCATCCAAGTAAACAAACAAAAATGACATACCTCGCAGCACAGAGTCCATCAGACGCTGGAATGTCTGCGCTGCCCCTTTAAGGCCGAATGGCATCCTCAAGAATTCAAACAGTCCAAACGGGGTGATAACGGCCGTTTTGGGCATGTCCAATGGATGGACCGGAACCTGGTGGTAGCCCCGCACCAAATCTATCTTAGAAAAGATGGTGGCCCCCGCCAGGTGGACAGAGAAATCTTGGATATGTGGAACTGGGTACCGGTCATGCGTGGTAATGTTATTGGGGCGACGGAAATCACCACATGGACGCCACTTCCCATCCGCCTTGGGGACCATGTGCAGAGGAGAGGCCCAAGGACTGTCAGATCGGCGCACAATGCCGAGCCGCTCTATCGTGGCGAACTCCTCCCTGGCTATGGTCAGCTTAGCAGCATCCAGGCGGCGCGCTCGTGCGTAAACGGGCGGCTCCACAGTCGTAATGTAATGTTCCACTCCATGCTTGGCGACTGAGGCAGAGAAAGCGGGGACCGTCAAAGCAGGGAAACTTGCGAGGAGGCGCTGGTACATATCCCCCGTGTCGAGCATATTGGCAAGGGCAGGAGGCCCCGGCCCCCCCAGTGTGCACGGGTATGTGTCAAAAGACACAGAGTCAATCAGCCGACGGTTCGCAACGTCCACTAATAGTCTGTGAGCACACAAAAAATCCGCGCCCAGTATAGGCACCGATACAGAGGCAATAATAAAGTCCCAGCCAAACTGATGTCCATGGAAACACATGGTCACATACCTGGTACCAAATGTACGGATGGAAGTACCATTAGCCGCATCTAGCGGTGGTCCATGTCCGTTCCCCAAGGTGTCCACGGCAGATGCAGGCAGGATGCTCCGCTGTGCGCCAGAATCCACCAGCAGGCGCCTACCAGAAGACGTGTCCTCAATAAACAGCAGCTCATTAATGACGCCAGCGCTCATACCCGTTAACGACCGCCGGCTCTTGCGTTTCCCTGGTTACCAAAACAGCAAGCATGGTGCAGTGCAGCGCTTTGCCTTGGTGCCAAAAAGGCGATGATAATAACATAGTCCACTATCATCCCTCTTTGTCTGATCCCTGCGATCAGACACTCGATCAGACACCGCATCCACCACGTATTGGTGGGAGGCCAGCAGTATTCTGTCCGCCTCCTCTGCTAATCCCCGGTAATCCTTGGTGCGCACTAGAGGCGAGCTGGCCAGAGCCATGCGCACTGGGGGGTTCTCCTTCCATTCCGACATCTCGCCACTCCGACTAGTGGCTTCCGTGTGCGGTTAGGGTTAGGGTTAGGGTTAGGTATAGGGTTCGTTAACGTCGGAAAGGCGACATGTCGGAAAGGCGAAATGCACCCGCGCACTGGAGTCGGGAGTTGCCGCAGGAAAAGTTGGACAAAAATAAACGTAGCGTCACCTTCACCGAGCAGTGCCAGCATGTTCTCCATCAGATCTGTGGCTTTACCATCCCCCAATCCATTGAGGGACAATAGACGCTCTGCGTTATCGACCATTTTAATGTTAAATCAAACGTCAGGGTCACCACTGTGGAAGTTAGTGAGAATGAGACGAACAGACGGAGTATGGAGTCTCTGATCTTAAACAAAATGCATCATGACACACACTTCCTCATATCACCTCCCAATCTCCTCCCATTACCACCCCACCAATCCATTCTGAGGTGAGAAACCTCCATCTAGTGTCCACTTACAGTAACTCTATGGTGTCCACCACAATATACATATTTATTTGTTTGTGTTTATAAAATGGTATAGTGGACATGTGAGTTGGACCCATAATTCAAACCTCACAATAAAAAGTATTGACAAGACAAAGTAATGAATACAAGAAATAACAAAATACTTTTGTTGCCATGCACCTTTATTGAATACAATGGGTCATATTTTATGACTTTATGCAGGGACTTGAATCGGAGATCTTATTCAGCAGCGTCTTTCCCCTGTAACAATAGGAATATAAATTTAGATATTCAACGTGAGTCTTTAGTTGAATCTCAGTTAAAGATAGTAAACATAATGAACCTTCATATTGAAGATGTATTACCTTGGAGTCACGACTTTTAGCTCTCATCTTGTTGACCTGGCCTTCAGCGATGTCAGCACGCTCTTCAGCCTCCTCCAGCTCATTCTGAACCTTTCTGCACTTGGACAGGTGAGTGTTGGCTGCTTCCTCCTACAATATGATAGAGATGGTTCAAAGCCTCAATATTTGAAAAGAGCATTTTACAATTACAGTCCAAACAAGACAATTTCAGGAAATTGTAATGTGCGGTTGTGGCTAATACAGTGGCCCATGTAGCACGTTTATGAGTGAGCCTTGACAGGTTCTCATTGGAAAGGCACAATCATAGCTGTTTTCTTGTTTCCGAGCCAAAAAATGCACCTTATAGGAAACACAATCTATTGCTTTCTGTAGTCCATTTTGGAAATGTACTTTTACCATTATGCCTGAAACACACTGTCTGCGTCTGCAGCATTGGTGCATTGTGGAGCAGCTTGCTTTTCCTTTCAGCACCCATGTTACAATATAAGGTTTGATTGATCGATGTCCTTTATTTAGTAAGACATGAGAACAACAGTACATGGAAGTACAAATTCACAATACAAGGTCTACTAAACTGGAAGGCTTATAAAGCACTAAGCTTGTTTAAAATTAGACCCCCACGCTCACAAATCATGATGACATATAAGAGACAGACAGATATTCACACTACAGATCGTCATACAATCAGCTTACAGGTTACTGGTATGTAAAGTAAAAAATATGTACAAGTGAAGTTCTGGGGGGGGGGGGGGGTATGTTAAGTTTGACAGGGGCCATTTTCGAATTGCAGCCTCCTGAAGGTGTATCTTTAGGCCAGTTTTGAAAGTGAGTAGGGTTTTTATACTCCTTTACACCTTTTGGTAGGGCATTCCACATGTTTGTTGAATAGCATGAGAACGAGTTCATTCCCTTTGTTGAGACAAATCTGGGTTGAACATGATACGTTGAACATGATCCGCTGCCTCGCCTCTGGTGTTATGATCGTGGATTTCATTTACATTTACCATTTACCTTCATTTAGGTCAGAGCTTACACGCCCATGTGTGCAGTGTGCATTGCAGTTCCGCTGTGTGCATGCCATACTGCAGAAGCATGTTAAGCTAGAGATTCCATGTGCCGCTTGTGGAAAGCAGCAAGATTGACACTGAAAAATGCTCTGCTGTTGGTCATATTGACATTATATAACTGATTCCTATTATACCTTTAATTATTGGTTAAACTATGACAACAACACTATGCCCATGGTGACCACAACTAAAGATGTATATTTGTCTTACCGCTTCCTCAGCCTGCCTCTTGTAGCCCTTCACCTTCATCTGCAGTTTGTCTACCAGATCCTGAAGCCTGCCAAGATTCTTCTTGTCCTCTTCAGTCTGAAGTGAATTTATAACATTAGTTGTATGTTCATGCAATCTATTCATTTAGTCAGATGGTTATTTAAATGAACATGATATACAGTACCTGGTATGTCAGCTCCTTCACTCTCCTCTCGTACTTGCGGACACCTTTAATAGCGTCTGCTCCGCCTCTCTGTGCTCCTTCAACCTCTCCCTCCAGTTCACGCACCTTTACAATGGAATGATGCACAATGAAATTATTTCTTCTTATTTTATTGACTATAAGCTGTGTTGAAGTAAACTACATCTTACCCTAGACTCCAGTTTCTGGAGCTGCTTCTTGCCTCCCTTCATAGCCAGGTTCTCCGCCTCGTCCAGGCGGTGCTGCAGGTCCTTGACTGTGACCTCCAGGTTCTTCTTCATCCTCTCCAGGTGAGAACTAGTGTCCTGTTCCTTCTTAAGCTCCTCTGCCATCATAGCAGCCTGGAGAGTAATGTTTGTACAGGAGAAAATATGCTTCATTGTACTTCATTGTATTATGCTGCTTTATCACACACAAGAAAATCACAATATACAAATAATGTACATAGATTATACTAAAATAAAATAAATACATTCACAAAATAGCTCATTAAAATGTTGGTAATAATAAGGTAATAAACAGATACTAGTGTCATAAGACCGGAAGGAAACAAACCAGGTAAATATCCAGTGGTGCGTTTCATACCCACTAACAATATTTCTCCACGGAACACAAACCCCTTTTCTCCCAAAGAACATGGATCGTTTTGTTTATAAGCCCACTTGTTTCTATGATGAAAGAGCAATTTAAAATGTTACTAACTTTAAGTGGTTTCGTCTGCTTCGAGGACGCTATTGTTAAATGAGTTTCCAGTGGGGAACGAACGGCACACACGTAAATCCCGCCCACTACATTTGATTGGGTAAAGCGTGCCCTGCTTCCTGATCTGATGGCACGGCCACTTGTAGCCAATGTGCACGGGTTGTCAACACGGCTACCGACAGATTCAAACGCAGAGCAGAAGCTGTTCTTAAGAGATTAGCACTGTAGCAATCTGAACCATCTGCCTGAGCCAGCACCTCAGAATGCTGGGTTCAGAATGTTCTTTGTCTCCCTGAGCACATATTTCTGATATAAAGACTGAACATAGCAATGTTCCTTAGTTTATTCCCTATGATCTTCATCATGGCTGTTTGAATAAGACAAGTTTAGCATTTAGTTCTCTTGTATGTTTGTACAAGATAAAATATACTTCATTGTACCGCATTGTTGTAGCCTATTATAGAGCAATGGTTTTCAACATGTGCATGCCATGCGCGAGCTGTATTGTATTGTATGTTTATATTAAGCATGCCATAAGGATGTCTAATTGTCCTGGTATATTGGATAAGGGGTGGTCATCCTAACTTACATCAGTGATGGCTTTCTTTGCCTTCTCCTCAGCATTCCTTGCTTCTTGAACACTGTCATCCACTTCGCCTTGGACCTGGATCAGGTCACTCTCAAGTTTCTTCTTGGTGCCCAGCAGGCTTGTGTTCTAAAATAAAGATTCAGTTTAGCAATGCAAGTATAAATGACTTGTATGTTAAATATGTTGATAGTTTTTCCATTGACTTACCTGGGAGTGCAACAGGCCAGCGCGTTCACTGGCATCCACTAGTTCTTGTTCAGCCACTTTGCGGCCTCTCTCTGTCTGTTCCAGAGCCACTCTCAGCTCCTCGATCTCAGAAACCATGAGGCCATTCCTACGCTCCACCATGGCAGCTTGCTCCTTCGAATCTTCTTGGCCTCTGCAAGCATCGTCAAGGTGCAGTTGGGCATCCTTAAATAAATCACATTTGAGGTGGTCACGTTGAGAGAAACATCAGATTGTGACTTGTTCAGTGCAGTTTCATTGTTTGAATATGTGTCTAACTAATATGTTTTGCACCTTAAGCTGTCCCTGGACGTTCCTCAGCTGCTTCTGGGACTCAGCAGCCTGGCGGTTGGCATGGCTCAGCTGAACCTCCATCTCGTTCAGGTCTCCCTCCATCTTCTTCTTGATTCTCAGGGCATCGTTTCTGCTCCTGACCTCAGAGTCCAGAGTGCCCTGCATGGAGTCAATCACCCTCTGGCTGTTCCTCTTGATCCCCTCCATCTCTTCGTCCTTCTCTGCGAGCTTCCTGTCAACCTCACCCTTGATCTGGTTGAGCTCCAGCTGGACGCGAAGAATCTTGGACTCCTCGTGCTCCAGGGTACCCTAAAATGTAATACAGGATCAAAAGGTTGTAGAACCTTTTAATGTAACATCGATCATATACTGCTACACTGTTTGAATTTTTTTTTTTTATTTAACCAGTAAAAACACGTTGAGACACAGTCTCTTTTTATAATATAAAACTTATTTAAAGACATCTAAGATATAGACAATTTGTAAAAGTTTTACCTCAGCTTCCTCCAGGGCTGTCTGGATCTCTGACTTCTCTGTCTCTGTCTGTTTCTTGGATTTCTCCAGCTCATGGATGCTCTTTCCAGTCTCACCAATCTGTTCAGTCAGGTCTGAGATCTCCTCTGCAGTTGATTGAAAATAATGAATGAGGAACTTTACAAATCAGAAACTATTTGCATTTGTATTTTCATTTGAATAAAGTTGTAGCCTGATCTTGAATATTTATGATGTTATTAAAATAACTAAAATAAAACTCACGTTGCAGGTTCTTGTTCTCACGCTTCATGGTCTCCAGGTGGTCCAGAGACTCCTCATAGGAATTCTTCATTTTAAACATCTCAGTGCTGAGAGAACGAGCCTCTTTCTGAGCTCCCTCCAGCTCGGCCTGGCCCTCTTCATATTTCTGCTTCCAATCTGCCAAGACCTGCACAGCATTTATAATGAAATGTGTCATTTACCCCAGTTTAAGAAGGCGAGAATGATTTTGTTCTAAAATAATGTATGTCAAAGCACCTTATCAAAGTTTCTCTGTTTCTTGTCAAGGTTGGCAGCCAAACCATTGGCCCTCTCCACATCAATCATGAGGTCTTCCACTTCACCCTGGAGTCTCTGTTTGGTTTTCTCCAGAGAGGCGCACTTGGAATTCACAGCCTCAATTTGCTCCTCAGCTTCCTGAAGACGCTGGGCGAGCTTCTTCCTGTTGATCAGTTTTGAATGGAATCATATTATTGTCAGCAATATTTTGTATAGTGAATGGTACCTGATGTTGTAAAAACACTGATCACTTACTTAGCTTCCTCCAGCTCCTCAGTGCGTTGGACAGCATCAGTCTCATACTTGCTCCTCCACTGACACACCTCAGCGTTGGCCTTGGACATTCCACGCTGCAGCTCAGCCTTGGCCTCCTGCTCCTCCTCAAACTGCTCCCTCAGAAGGTCACAGTCATGGCGAGCTGATTGCACAGCATGGGCAAGGGCATTCTTTGCCTGTCAAAAGAAAAATGCCAAAGTAATGTCAGCTGGATACAATTACAAAAAGACAACTATAAGCCTATTTGTAAAAAAAAAAAGGCAGCTGTTCCTTACCTTAACCTCCTCTTCAACGAGTCTCTTCAACTCCTCAATCTGTTGGGTGAAGGCCTGCTTGCCTCTGGTGAGCTGAGAGACGAGACCTTCTTTCTCCTCAAGTTGACGACCAAACTCACCTAGTTAGAAATTGAAATATTAGTTTTAAACATTTAAAGAATCTTTGTTGAATATATATTCCTTAAAGTCCTGGGATGACTGCTGATCAAAGCATTATCTCTAATTATGGAATTTGCTCAAGTACTATTGACAAACCATGTAGGCTACTACACTTAACGATGAACATTTACCATTTTCCGTCAGCAGTCTTGCTCTCTGAGCTCCAATATCATTCAACTGGCGAACATTCTCATCACTCTTGGCCTTGATTTCACTGAGTTGGTCCTCAAGGGTGCGGCACATCTTCTCAAGATTTCCCTGTTGATTAACATTGGACATATTCAATCATTGAACTACAATGTATTCCCTTGTTTTAGTAATTCTTGTATCTGTAAAGAATTACACACAAGCATTCTTTTCTACCTTTGCCTTAGCAACAGCTTCCATGTTGCTGGACAGGTCATCGATCTCCATCTTGTATTCACTCTTCTCCTTCTCCAGTTTCTGCTTGACACGCTGGAGGTTGTCGATCTGCTCGCCTAGCTCTGCAACGCTGTCCGCCTGTTTCTTTCGGAGAGCAGAAGCAGTGGCTTCATGCTGCAGGGTGGACTCTTCGAGGTCACGACGCAGCTTCTGGAACTCAGCCTCACGCTTCTTATTCATCTCAATCTGACTAGCGGTGGCTCCACCGGCCTCCTCCAGCCTCTCGCTGATCTCCTCAAGTTCCCTGGAGAGGTCAGCTCTCTGCTTCTCAACCTTGGCACGAGCGGCACGCTCTGCCTCGATCTCCTCCTCCAGTTCTTCAATACGAGCCTTTCAAATGAATGAACATATTAAAATCCTAATTTACACTTACTTATTATCAATGATTTTAAAGAAGATGAATAAAATAAATACCTGGAGTTCTTTGATCTTCTTCTGCAGCTGGGCTCCCAAAGATTGCTCATCCTCAATCTTACTCAGAAGCTGGCTTACTTCAAAGTCCTTCCTGTGGAATACAGTAAATCATATTTTAGTGGTAGTTTTTATCCATGGCATTTAATATTAATAATACATAATATGAATAAAAATAACAATATCAATTATTCATATTGTGGTCCACATTACTTCTTAATCTTCTCATCAGACTGCTGCTTCTCATTCTCCAGATCCATGATGGATTCCTGGGCCAGTTTCAGATCACCCTCAAGCTTTCTCTTGGCTCTCTCAAGGTCCATGCGGAGCTTCTTCTCTTGCTCCAGAGAACCCTCCAACTGCACAACAATATATTTGTCTTAGTATTCAGTACAATAATAGACATACCGTATACTTTCAAAACATCCAATTGACTTGATGAACTCACATCGTCAACTTGCTGCTCCAGCTTGGTCTTGGCCTTGGTCAGAGTGTTGACTTTGTCTTCCTCTGCCTGCAGGTCATCAAGAGTCTGCTGATGTGCCTCTTGGAGGGCCTTCTTTTCCTTGGTCAGCTTAGCAAGACCTTCATCCTGAGAGGCCATCTCCTCAGTCAGGTTCTTCACCTGAATAACATGAATGAATGGTTCATTATTGTTCTATAACTTGATAAGACGGCTTGAGTGTATAATCATGAATGGATCTTTATTGTTCTATAACTTGATAAGACGGCTATGTATAATGTTGAACCTTGTTTTCAGTGGCGTGTTTCTCCTTCTCCACTTTGGCCAGGGTGAGCTCCAGGTCATCAATGTCCTTCTTGAGCTCAGAGCATTCATCTTCAAGCTTCCTCTTCTTGGCAGTCAGTTCAGCATTGATCTCCTCCTCGTCCTCCAGTCTCTCAGTCGTCTCTTTGACCTTTGCCTCCAACTGGATCTTACTTTTAATAAGACCCTCACATCTCTCCTCAGCATCATTCAATGCTTCATCTCCCTGGTTGTCAATGAAAAAGATAAGTGAGGGAAATTGTTGCAGCATTTGTTCTGGGTGAGTTATATGAGATTTGTTTTGAAGCTGCTTCTTCCTGGGGGGGGGCTAAATTAACACAGGGGAGATTAACTGACTGAACAAGCTGATGAAGAAGGCAGGCTCTATCATTGTCAGAGCCTGGACGGTACGGAGGCGGTAGCGGAGGTGAGGACAAGGAAGAAGCTATAGGCTATCAACCTCCTCCAAAATGATATACTATAGTAGTGCCTGGGTGAGGAGCAGTGGCATATGCAGATTCAACCTCCACCACAGAAGAACGACAAATTGGGTCAGGCCTTTGTGCTGGTACCCATGTAGCTATACAATGATGCCAACTGCCATTCGACCACCCGGTATTCTCTGCCATGGTCTATATCTACATTTTACATTAGATAAAAGATTTAAGATAGGATGATGAACAATATGAAATATTATCAACATTTCCTGTACAACTGTAGCTACTTACTGATGCCGCTGACTGTGCAAGGTTATTCTTCTCCTGCACCACAGCCACCAGTTTCTCTTCCAGTGTCTTCTTCGTGGCCAGGGCAGCAGCCAGGTCAGTCTTCATCTTCTCATAGTTCTCCTTCATGTTCTGCAGCTCCTTCTCAGTCTCAGCGCTCTGCAGGAGAGGCTTGATCTTGAAGTACAGCCCCATCCATGGCCAGTTTTTCACATTGCAGAATGAGCGCACGTTGAACTGGATGGTGTAAATGGCCTCTCTGTGGAAAACAGTTTCAGTGTCAGTAATACAACTGCAGGCTGTTAATATAGCTGCTATTATTGTGTCATAGTTGTTACTATTGTTGTCGTTATTATTGCTGTTGGTATTATTGTTATTAACCCCCAGGAAGGTAAATGCAGATGGCATCCTAGAGCCTGTTTCTGCTCAAGGTTTCTCCTCCTGTTTAAAGGGGAGTTTTTGTCCATGCCACCGTCATCAAAAGCTTGCTCGGCGATTTTTACTATTTTATTATAGTGATTTTACACTCTACATGTATTTTATTGAACAGCAATGACAACGTTTACTTACAAATTTTACTTAATATTGAATTGATGTTTTCATATTACCTCCTAACCATCATCTTGACAAACTCCTTCCTCATGACGTAAGCTCGTCCGAGAGCCTGAGTCATTGTGACCAGAGCAAACAGCTTTTCATCTCGCATCTCCTCCAGGACACCCAGCAGACCAGCTTTGAAGAACACCTGAACACAATGTTACCAACACTGTAACTAAACAACCTTAAAATCTACTTTAAGTCCTGGATAATGTTAAACCAGGTTCACAGTGTGTTTACCTTGGTGTGTCCAAACTTGTACTCATCATGAGGTACGTCAATGGACCCAAGAAGCTTCTCAGAGGCTTTCTTGTTGTCCATGAACGCGCCATCGGGACATGCGCTGGCATTCAGTACTTTGTACCTGTTTTTTAAAGTTCAAGGTCATTTTGCGCTGACATTCAGTACTTTGTACCTGATTTGTAAAAGTGGGTCATTTTGTTTTAATAGGTGTGGAACTAAAAGTTGCTGGAAAAAGGAATGAATACCTCTGCTTGAAGTCAGCATAGGGGATTCTGCTTGGGAAGCCCTTTGTACAAATCCTGATGCCCTCCAGCACACCGTTACACCTCAGCTGGTGGATGACCAGGAAGTTCTCCATCAGGCCTGTAAAGATGTTGCTTCATTATTATTAGGACAAAATAGTTACACACTGGCCAAAGTTGCATTCAACGATGGCCACCTCACAATCGTTTAAATGTTTATTTTCAGTGTTTACCTGGAGTCTTGGACTCGTTGGGAATCAGGCAACGCACAAAGTGAGGATGAGTGCTCCTCAGATTGGTCATCAGCATCCCCAAGTTCGCCTATTGAGACAATTATTTTTAGTAAAAAGTACGACCATATTGTACTTTCCCCCCCAACATTATATTCCTGTAAAAAATAGGCATGTCTTTTCATCATGCCTAATTTTTACAGGAATATAATGTTGATAATAATGAATAAATATTCTTACCCTGAAAGCACTAGACACAGTCTGCATGGAACCACCCTTCTTCTTGCCGCCCTTCTTTGTGTTATCTGTTTATATGGGTTAGAATCATGAGTGGACAGTTTCTCCCGCATCCCTCCTTTTCTTCATTTGTTAAAGTCAACAGACATATATTTTTTGATATCCAGAATGAAAATTCCTCCCTTCTTGTAAAATTCGGAGTGTTTCTAGTATTAGGCTCAGTTGGGGGATAGAACACATTATATTATTACATTAATACACATACCTTCAGAATCAGAAGGAGGATAGAACACATTATATCATATTATTATATTAATAAACATACCTTCAGGCTCAGGAGGAGGATAGAACACAGCCAGCAGTTTAACTGAAGACTTTTGGTACAGCTGAATGACTGAGTCGTTCAGGGGGTCCTTGTTCTTCTCAAGCCAGCCTGTGATGCTGTAGTCCACAGTTCCAGCGTAGTGGACCAGGGAGAAGTGAGCCTCACCCTTGCCTTTGGCCGGCTTGGGCTTCTCAAAGGCCTTGTTCTTCCCAAGATGCTGGTCAAGCAACTTTTCGGCGAAGGTTTTGTCAGAAGACTTTGGGAACATGCACTGCTCTTCAAGGATGGAGAAGATGCCCAAGGGCTTTGTAAAGGAGACAAAAGAGACAAATCACCACAAACGAAGTGCCAATGACAAAAACTATATTAACATCATGTCCATTAAAGCACAACATAATTGTATACCATCTCAATGAGCTTAATGCAGACAGCCAAGTCCATGATAATATATAATAATATAATAATAATTGTATAACTTCTCAATCAGCTCAATGCAGACAGCCAAGTCCATGATAATATATAATAGTATAATACTAATTGTATACCTTCTCAATCAGCTCAATGCAGACAGCCAAGTCCATGATAACATATAATAGTATAATAATGATTGTATACCTTCTCAATCAGCTCAATGCAGACAGTCAAGTCCATGATAATATATAATAGTATAATAATAATAATTGTTGTTTAAAGCCCAGCCAATAGGAACACTGAGGGGGCAGGGATTAAGTAATTACAGCCTGTCTGTATTGGACCGTCTAAGAGCACCTACCAAGTTTGGGGCGTTTAGCAAGCTGGGAAGTGGAGTTTATGCTGTTTAAAGTACAGCCAATAGGTGGGGGCAGGCTAAGGGTGCGCCTGTGGCACCCACACCCTGTTGTGTCTATTCTGATGGCAGACCCATGACCAGTGTTGGTGCCAAGTTTGGTGCGGATCAGGGCAATGGTGCACCTCGCTGTTCCGCATGTTACATTTGTGAAGTCCGTCCACCCGCCCGTCCTCTAGACAACATAAAACATCCCGCTAATTAAATGGCTACTTAAAGTGAAACGAGATTTCTCACGTCTAGCGAGAATTTCGGTGGGGCGCATTCAAGACAGTCACGTTGGATAGTATTCTGTCACTATGAACGTCTTATCTCACCAAAGAAAAAACAAACAAAAAAAACTATTCAAATATGCGATTTAGCGCAACGCCCATAGGCGCGCGTTTTTAGCTGTGACGGACCCGGGATGGAGTTATGACATTTTTCTACTGTACCACTCATCCTAGGATATCATAACATCATAGAAAAGGTGAGAAAACTGTGGGGAAATTCCTTTAATAAATAAATTAATAAATGTACCAAAAGTTACAAGAAAACAAAGTATGTCCTTGTTTACGGTAATGAAAGTGTTCCAAAAGTGTTACGCCGTGCGGACACGGTCACCTCGGAAAACAAGGAAGTGTTGATCAAATTTCAATCGGTTACTGCATTTCTATTTCTCGCTTCTTCGCTTCTTCACTTGAGATCAATGTTTAGCTGTAAATTACATTGTGTGTTTGTTTACATAAAATCAACTAGCGCAGGTGCTCTGAGCCTTTGATTAGACAGCGGTCTGTTATTGAGCTCATCGGTCATTATCCAGAAATAACACACCGTTGAATTCAGTGATTGACCAATCAGAATTAAGCATCCAACCAAGCCGTGTAATAAAATATAATAATACCTTCTCAATTAGCTCAATGCAGACAGCCAAGTCCATGCCGAAGTCAATAAGATCCCAGGGAATTCCTTCCTTCTTGTACTCTTCTTGCTCCAGAACAAACATGGTGTGGTTGAAAAACTGTTGCAGTTTCTCATTGGTGAAGTTGATGCACAGCTGCTCCAGGGTGTTGAACTGTGAGTGGAAATATCATTAGCCCAATTTCTTGTAATTGTGTAATTGTGACAAAAATAATAAGTCTCCCACTTAAAACAAGTCCATGCTTACATCAAAGATTTCAAAACCAGCGATGTCCAGCACACCAATGTAGTAGTTTCTCTGCTGCTTGGTGTCCAGCATCTCATTGATCCTAATGACCATCCAGAAGAACTCCTTCTCATAGATGGACTTGGCCAAGGCACCAACTGAGTTCATTACCTATGGAAATAGGAACGTTATTAGTAGGGGTGTGAATTACACAATTTACAATTTAGGCATTTAGCAGACGCTCTTAATCCAGAGTGATTTACAGTAAGCAAGGAAAACACGAGGTAATGCATCAAATGCATTGCATTAGTAATCTAGGATCATAGGTAAACCAAGAACCTATCATCAGTCTAAACATTATAATCTAAAACAATCTATAATCTGCACGTTCAAACAATACACTTGGATGCCAGTCGTAACAGATTAACCTGGCATCTGTCTACATAACATGCCATCGAAATTACATTTAGCCTTTGCATAAGCCTGCAAGGTCATCAAGGCTAGGGCAAGTTCTACGGCAAGTTCTACGGGCTATGGAGTCTGAAGAGGTGAGTCTTCAGATTATGGCAGAAGATTGGGAGTGAGTCTGCAATGGGGAGTTTGTTCCACAGTTTGGGAGCCAGAAGGGAGAAGACTCTGTCCCGGGTGTTTTTACAGAAGATGATTTAAGACAGTCTGGACACAACTCAAAAAGATATTAGAGTTCTAATGGTATGCTGTGTTGAGAATATAAAGTGCGTATGAAATCAGAACATGGCAATAATGTAATTTACTCACCTGTGGCACAGTCTGTCCCTTAGTGACATACTCGTTTCCAACTTTCACTCTGGGGTAGCAATACGCCTTAAGCATCTCTGCTGAGTTTATGCCCAACAGGTAGCAAATCTTGTCAGCCTCTGAAATGTTCATACAATTTGCAATTTACAATTTAGGCATTTAGCAGACGCTCTTAATCCAGAGTGTGATATACAGTAAGCAAGGTAAACACGAATTAATACATCAAATGCATAGAGATAGTAATCTAGGATCATAGGTAAACCAAATAATCATCAGTCTAAACAGTATATATATATATATATATATATAGTTTTTTATACCACGATTTTTGTAACCCATTCTTTTACCCAGTGCCAATTGCCTAAGCTTTAATCCTGGGTGCTACTCTCCCTCTGCCAGCTTGGGGAGAGCCCCGAACTGAGCTCATGCTTCCTTCAATGCATGAGGAGTGAGCAGGCCGCTTCTTATCACCTGACGTGTGTGGAGTTTCTCCGGAAGGGTGTAGCGCGCGGAAGGAACACATTTATTTACCATAGGGGACACAGGGAGAACATGCAAACTCAACACAGAAAGGCCCTTTCGCCAACCCCACCTAGGGTATGGGCACTGATGACGCGGAGGAGAGAACATGCCCCCAGCGCCCACAGTGGGAATCGAACCCAGGACCTTCTCGCTGTGAGGCGACATCGCAACCGACTGCGCTACCGACTGCGCCACCGTGCCACCGTAAACGGTAAAATAGAAAAAAAATAGAAAAAGTGCTCCTCGGAGCACAGGTCTCCGCCAGGTCAGGTAGGTTATTGTGGCCTCCTGGTGGCGCTATAATAGGCCAATGTGAAAAGGGTGCCATTTCTTCTTAGGCCTTGCACGGCAATCGGACACTGCATTCATGATTTGAGGCATTTTGTTCAAAAAATGTGTTTTGCTAAATTAGACCTGCGCTATAACAGGCCAATGTTATAGCGCTCCTCAACATAGTGTGATTGTGCGTGCAAAGTTTGGCCGCAATCGGATGCTGCTTTCATGATTTGCGGCATTTTGTTCAAAACAAGCCACTACTGCAAACTTTAGATGTCAATCAGGATGGAATATGAAAAATCAAACACATCCGTCTTGATCACATGACTATAGAGATCATGTGTACCGATTTGCGTGAAATTTGCATAAAATATTTAGGCTTAATAGCAAAAAATGTGTTTTACATAAGTCGGCCTCCTGGTGGCGCTATAAAAGGCGGATGTGAAAAATGCAGGGCAAAGGTTTTTCCTTGACCTCTAGGGAGTGCGCTTACAAAGTTTTACACAGATCGGTGCAGTTATAGGTAAAAACACGAATCGGCCTGTTATAGCGCCACCATGAGGCTGATTTGAACATTTTCAAGTGCCATTTCTTCCCCGGCATAGTGGAAATATGCGTGCACAATTTCAAGGAAATTGCATGCCGTGTTCATGATTTGAGGCATTTAGTTCAAAACGGAGCACTCCTGCAAACTTTGGAAGCCATTTTTAGCCAATCAAGATGGAATATGATTTGGTTTTGTTTAATGACTATAGAGATAATGTGTACCGATTTGCGTCTTTCTTGGACAAAATCTGTAGGAGTACTGTCAAAAAATATGTTTTGCACAAATCGGCCTCCTGGTGGTGCTATAACAGGCCCATGTGAAACATTTGAGGCAGAGGTTCTGAATTGGCATCCAGGGAGTGTGTGTGCACAGTTTCGCTGCGATCAAGCCAACGGTGCCGGAGATTAGCTGTTCACAGACGAACACACGGACGGACGGACACACACACACACGGACGGACGGACAGGGGCAAAACATACTCTCTCGCCATGCCTTTCGGCCTGGCGGAGACAATAATAATAATGGAAATATATTGAAAATATATTTAGCTTGGTCCATTTAGAATGTAAGTAAATACAGCTAGTAGATGCAGCTAACCCTCCGTGTTAATGATACATAATAATAATAATAGTAATAATAATAATAATAATAAAGATTAGCTCACCCTCCGTGCCGTCAGGTTCTGCCTGTTCTTCACGCTGCTTCTGTTTGAACTTCATGACACCATGATGCATCACTGCACCGGTGAACTTGTAGATCATCTGTTTTTCCTCAGCGTTGAAGCCCAGGACGTCAATAGCATCCTGATGTCAATAAGCAGAGATGTATTCAAAAGATTGAGATTAAGCATTAGATTATTGCAGACATAATTTAGAACTGTGTACAACTCAACAGTTAACAAACCAACATACAGTATAAGTGTATATACATGGTATCTGCACATTTCTAAAGTGACAATTTAAGGACTTTTAAGACCTATACAATAAGTACGTTGAAATAAAACAAATAAGACCATTACTGCATCAAAAGTAATCAACAAACTATACTATTCAAATTGTCAAACATTGGCCAAATTGTCGAATATTACCTAAGAAAGAGGTAAAAAAAATTAAAACATGTACTGTAGATCGGCACAATATTTATCTGTGGAACCGAGTCAAACTAAATGTAATGCCTCCACTGCTACATTTCCAAGTGCTTGTCAGGGTGGGGGGGTCCCCAGTTCGAATAGGATTAGTTTGGGGGGTCACGGCCTGAAAACTTTGAGACCACTGCTTTATAAAATACATTTTGCAGAGCAACTGACTGCAGTTCACACTATAGTGAGTATTAGAAAGAAACAAAAATGTTCACTGACATCAGTAGCGTCCAGCTCCACTTTGTCATCAATGCTGGCCACAGTGATCACACCCATGCTGATCAACGGGAAGTCGTAGGGGTTGGAGCTGATCAGACACATTTCTTAAAAGGGATTAAAAAAGGGTGAAAATGTGTTTTTATTCATTCATTTATGTTGCTCGCTGCATCATCAGTAATTCCACTTACCAATAATCTCAGGTTTGTGGTTGGTCATCATCTGGAAAAAGATGTGGTAACCTCTCTCTGCAGCAAGCTGGTAGGTCACTCTGGACTTCTCCAGCAGATCTATATGGGTTGCACATAACTCATAATAATGATAATAATAATAATAATAATAATAACAACAACAACAACAACAACAACAATAATAATCTATCTGGGTTATACATAACTCAGAATGTAATCCTCAAATGAAGGTACAGTATAATGTATAATTTATCATCTGTGAACTTCATACTTACATGTCTCAATATCAGCACTGGCCAGTTTACCCGTTGTGCCGAAATGGATTCTGATGAATTTACCCTGTTTGATATAGCACAATTAGTTGCATCTACACTGTGGAATTATTGCAGGTTTTCTCATAGTGTCATTATTTATACTTACAAAGCGAGAGGAGTTGTCATTCCTCACAGTCTTGGCATTACCATAGGACTCCAGCAAGGGATTGGCAGCAATAATCTGATCCTCCAGTGACCCCTAGAATGTTTTAGACAATTGAAAATTTGGTCAGAATTCTTTTAAATTGAATTGCTATATTGCATACAAATGGTTTATGTTCAAAAACATGTATTTGTTGAAGTTAAAAACTTGTACATATACCTTGATTTTACCGCTATCGGCCGCCGATTTCTCTCCACCAGAACTAGCTGTTGCAAAGTACTGGATGACACGCTTGGTGTTCACAGTCTTTCCAGCACCGGATTCTCCACTGGTTATAAATACACATATTCAGAGAAATGCAGTTAGTGAATTGATGTACAATGTTATTTTTTCAAAGCCTACTAGATGGGAAACTTACGTGATCAGGACAGACTGGTTCTCTTTATCTGTAAAATGTAAAGCAAACTTTCAGTCATGGATACACCACAAAACCATTATAGTTATATTATTGTTTTTACATTGTCCTGAGTAGTACGTACCCATCAGCATGAACTGATAGGCGTTGTCAGAGACAGAGAAGATGTGGGGTGGAGCCTCAATACGCTTCTTGCCTCTGTAGGCATTTACAACGTCCTGGTCGTACACTGGGAGCCACTTGTAGGGGTTCACAGTTGCACAAAACAAGCCAGAGTAGGTCTGAAGGGGAGAAGAGAGAGAACATTAACATCATACAACATAGCACTGAGCATGCCACATATCTGGGACAACGGATCACTAGAGCTGATATTACAGTCACGAGTTTCAAGTGGCATCAACTAATGAGCAAGTTAACTTCAGAAGAGTTTGTTTGCATTCGTTTTTCTATGGTTTTCACTTGATGATATAACTTGTACACTGTATTTTTCTTTCTTTGCTATCGACAGGTGCAATACTGTACTGTTCTCAGTATGTAGAAAACCTTACATAGATCATCCATGCTGCATAACGCTCTTTGAGGTTATACAGGACAGTGGCTTCACTGAGGTGGGTCATCATGGCCATGTCCTCAATTTTGTCATACTTGGGAGGGTTCATAGGGGTGACTTCAGACTCCTTTACAGTTCTTTCCTAAAAAAGAAAAAAAAGCACAACTCCAGAATGTATTGTGATTACAGTTGTACTGTTCCACTATTTGATTTTAGATACACCTCTACTTACCACTTTATCCAAGAGTGTTTCCACAGTGACGTTGGCACCGTCCTTCTTTATAATTTTACACTTGAGGTACAGCTCCTTAGCATCAGACACATATGCTGCAGTTTTGGCATCAAAGGGCATAGCTTGAGCCTCCATTCTCTCCCTCTCTGGCTTACGGAGATAAATGGCGGCCTTGCCATACTGCTCCATCTCTGCGTCCGTACTCATGGTGGCGGCTTTCTGTAGACAGACAAATAGATGGTGTTGATGCCTTTGCTGACTTGGGATCTGAGCAGATCATTGTAGGACTATTTTTTTTATGGTTATAGCTTATTGTAGGCTTATTAGAAAAATTATGAACACTCACTTTCCCCCACTACCAGTAGAAGTAGAATCTTGAGTGCAACCCCTAAGAGTGGAAAAAAACACATCATTTTGAGGACATTAACATTAGTTGATGATTTAATACAATTTGTAATCATGATTTTTTTAAATTTGTACTGAAGCAGTGCTAGATGCCTTTCTTCTTTAATTCCATTGTATGAATTAAGGGTACATTCAGAGGTGGGCAGTCTAGCCAAACTCTACTCGAGTAAAAAATATTGTTACTTTAAACGAATAATAACTCTAGTAGATGTAAAAGTACTCTTCCAAATAATTACTTGGTTAAGATTAAGAAAGTATCTGGTAAAAACACACACAATGTAAATTATTATTATTATCACTATAAATACAATAATACACAATCAATCATTTAAATTGTTCAATATAACATAAATTATTCTGTCCACTCGTTATTCAGTGTCTGTAACCTCGGATCATGTCTGTCGCTATGTGGCACTATGTACGGAGCCATTTTAAAAATGAATAGCTAACATGATAGATGTATTATTATTATTATTATTTTGACTATGAATAACTAACATCTCTAAAACATTTATATGACTATGAAGGACAGATAAAGTCTCACTCACCACTAAATGGAACGCTGAACTCCTCTGCAATGGGTGCGTGTCAACCATCTCAGCATGCCTTATATTAGGTGTTCATTGCATGCTATGCAGAAAGTAAAAGTAGGAGTTGCCTTTCAAGGTCCTTTCATTCTTGTTGTACACATAAAAATAAACTTGTAAAATTATACTTCCAACATTCACTTGATACTGTTGGCTACGTGGTTTATGTCCATGCCAGTGGCAATAAATGGTGGTATAAATAGTTTAATTGGCAGGGTGGTCGGGTGCTGGGTTTCTTCATTTAGTCATTACAGCATGTCTTTTCAGATACACTATTTGGAACATGTTAATATTCAGTGAGGAAAGTAAATAAGTAATTACTCAAATACTGTACTTGAGTATAATTTTGAGTTGTCATTTTACTTGTGTATTTCCATTATATGCTACTTCATACTTCCACTCCACTCATTTTGAGGAGGACACTTCACTAAACGTTTTGGTGGTTTTGATGTGTATTTAGTCAGGGTCACAGTTCAAATGTTTATGAGTTGTTAAAGGAGTATTTCACCCCAAAAAAAACGTATTTTCTATCAATTACACACCCCATGAAGCATTGAATTCATCATTTTTTAGTTTATGTCCCATTCCTAAGCCAATAATTTGATGACCGGCAGGAGACTCGAAGTATTGATTGAGTATTGATCGATGACCCGGTCATCACATTATTGGCTCAGGAATGTGACAAAACAAATCAAGGTTTCATGGTGTGTGTAATTGATAGAAAATAAGTAATTTATTGGGGGAACTACTCCTTAAAATGCTCCAACAAATAGTATGGCACTGGCTTAACCCATTAATACCTGAGATACGATTCTACAAATGTCTTCTAAATCCTAACAGTTTTCTGAAAAACCTATGTTGCTATATTATCAGTGGTGCTCACACTTTTTAATGTCATGGATCACCCACAATTATTATGTATTTGGCCACGGACTCCATCTCAAAATATTTAGTTCCAGGTACGCCCAACAATTTGAGTTAACATATAGATTCAGAGATTTCAAACTTTTTTAATTATTTTTAAGAAATAGCAGATCTACAAGCTCATAGCTTGTAGATCTGCTATTTTTGAGTAGCCAAAGTATAAAATAATGGTTAAAGTGGTTACACAGATGCTTTCCCAGTTTTAATGGGGTAACGGGACAGGCTTCACCTTAGGGGCACTGTCACCGGCCCATAAAAAAGTGTCTCACTTAACGTTATTTCCATTCCTTGTACTCATCACATTTCATTTCAGCATTACATTTCACCATGAATACATTCACTAACAGACTCTGCCATGTATAATTGCACACACAGCCTCTCTCACACAGCTGACACGGTCCAAGATTGTTGACACAGCTTGCCTATCAGCTTTACTAGTTTATAAAGCTCTAAATGGTCTGACACCCTCCAACCTCTATGACTGCCTGCCTATATTATGTTCCAAACCGCCCCCCTCGGGTCTTCAAGTGCTGACCTGCTCGAGGTGCCTACAATAACAGCATTCTGCTTCTACGGACCGACAGCGTGGAATAAACTCCCATTACACCTAAGACAGGCAGCCGCTGTGGATAGCTTTAAAGCACAGCTCAAGACCGCTACTTCTTTACTCTTGCTTTTAGTTGATTTTTTGGTTGATTTTTAAATCTCTGTGTTGTTATCCATGACCTCACTGTATTGCCTGATTCACTGCCTTTTGCTATTATTTTAATGTTGTTTTATGTTTTTTGCTTTATTGTTAAATTAGTTGTAATTAAGGGGCCAAGGCCTTAGGGCCGTGGACCCTTATTGCATCTCAACACCTTTTCTATTATTCTTCCGCCGTTTTCGCAGATCTGGCCTAACCGTGCTTTCACTTTTTACGAAACTCTGCAATATGGTAGAGGGTCATGGAAAACGGTGAAGACGCGAAACTCACAACCATTGGGTGGCGCTAAAGCAATCAATTGAAAAATGCCAACTTTGAACAGGTACAACTCATGCCCTGTTTGACCTACAGACATGAAACTTCGATACACACATGCGTCTCCTCATGCCGAACTTTCACGGTCTGACTTTTGACCTCTGACCTTTAGATCTCCCACCATTTTGAATTATATGAAAAGCAATTAAAATCAAACTCCTCCTGGGATGTTTGAGCAATCTGCACGAAACTTTCTACACATGTACTTTAGACCTATGCCGACAGAACTATGGCAGATTTTTTTAAAGTGAAAACATTAAGCTTTTATGAACAGATGATTGCAGTTTTATGACAATTATTCATCTGCCCCTAACACATACATGCAGGCTCACATTTGTTTGAAACTTTGCAGTAATGTAGAGGGTCATTCCAAATATCACTGAAAATAATCTTACTCCAATTGGCCAAAGGGGGGCACTATAGCAATCTTTTGAAAATGCAAACTTTTTTTTAGTGGGCACGGTGGCACAGTCGGTAGTGCTGTCGCCTCACAGCTAGAAGGTCCTGGGTTCGATTCCTGCAGGGGACGCTGTGGGCGCTGGTGGTGTGTTCTCTCCTCCGCGTCATCAGTGCCCATACCCTAGGTGGGGTTGGCGAAAGGGCCTTTCTGTGTGGAGTTTGCATGTTCTCCCCGTGTCTCCTAGCGGGTGGGGATGAGCCGTACCGTAGTGCATTCTGTGAGGCCAGCGATTGGCTGAGGTTTCCCCAGTCAATGTGGGAGGGATCAGATTAGCATTAGGGTGTGTCCCTGTTTGGACCATTTGCATGTCATTTACACATGACATGGTCAAAAGGTCCTGGGTTCGATCCCGGGCTTGTGCAAGGCCTACTTTACTTTAAACATAACACCAAGCAGTACACGTTGTAATCACAAACATCTTAATAGTTTGTTGTACTGTACACTGACATGGTCTACAGTACATGGTCTGTAGACCATGTACTGTACGACATGGTCCGATCTACAATCTACACTGTATGACATAATGCTCATACCCCATTCATTAACACAGAGATGTTATTAGACACAAAGCTATCCATGTCAACACGTCTTAATGTTCTAGGAGTAAGTGACTGCCGTTTGATCTAGCTGAAGAGGCAATTCATTGACACAGTTTTGCACAACTTTAACATCCCAGATCGATCGAAATATTAATCCACTGTGCTGACTAATACACCATGACATTGGAGTACAAAAACGTTGCATTGTGAATAAGAACGTAATCACATTGTGGTTGCACTGTAATGCAACCATGTGCTATAAAGATGTAATCACAGGGCTACCTGCTTGATGTACTATAATTAAAAGTGCATTCAGGTATTATGAATCTATGAATTGAGTGCTAACATTTTATGTAAACATATAACAGGACAACGGTGAAACAGTAAGCGCAGCGCTGCAGGGACTCGAACCCTGTTCCCAGCAGAAACCAGGAGTACCTACTACCAGTGCTTTTTTGCCATGTTCACACCATGCCCTTACTTGCATGAAAATGTATGAAAAGATATGAATAACCTGGCTTTACCCACACAGCTTTCCTTTAGTAAAGCTGTAATCACACTATAAAATAGCATAGTGATTCTCAGATTTTATATAGTATAAAAATCAGCTAGCCACTATAAACCCTATATACATCATCTATTGAAAATAGCCGATCTACAAGCTCACAACCCCTCACAGGTGGTTAAATGTCTGAAAATACCCATAAACATGAATGCAATATCAATAGAAAAAAATCATGTGTAAACAAAAAACGTGAATTAAGGAAACACTGATGATAGTGAAAATCTGAAAGACACGTTTTGTTTAATGACTATATACTGTGTACAGATTAACGTGACGTTTGGACAAAATCTGTAGGAGTACTGTCAAAAAAAATGTTTTGCAAAAAGCGGCCTCCTGGTGGCGCTATAACAGGCCCATGTGTTTCGTTGCGATCATGCCAACGGTCCTGGAGATTAGCTGGTCACAGACAGACGGACGGACGGACAGGGTGCAAAACATATTCTCTGGCGGAGACAATAATATGAACGCATATCCCCTATCACAGTGGTTCTCAAACCTTTTCATTTCAAGGACCCCTATTTGAACATTTTCTACCTCTGGGACAGCAATCTATACTTTAAAATCCTAACTCTAAGAGTGTATAAATGGAACCAAATGGACCTGTGAGGGTCCATTTGGTTCCATTTGTACACCCTCTGTTTGAGAACCACTGCCCTATCATGTACACTAAACAAGAGCATAGGAGCCTAGACATAAATAAATATCTCAGATACAGTAATTTGGTTAGAATCAACATATCTGCAATGCATATTGTCTAAAACAGTCAATCACTCATTTGATTTCTCACCATTTCCTCTGCTCTATCCTTTGGCCTATAATCCATGTTACACATCGTCGCCTTGCT
Organism: Gymnoscopelus microlampas; assembly: GCF_963454915.1. Classification (NCBI taxonomy): domain Eukaryota; kingdom Metazoa; phylum Chordata; class Actinopteri; order Myctophiformes; family Myctophidae; genus Gymnoscopelus; species Gymnoscopelus microlampas. The sequence continues at coordinate 3,981,371 of NC_139951.1, forward strand.
AATGGCCTATGTCATTTTTAAACGTTTTTCAGGAAAAATAAAAAACTGATCCAAAACAAAACTATATGATATTTCTTAATAATTTCACCCAAAATGTTTATAACAAATTATGACTATTTAAATAGAAATAACACTGTCTGTCAGTTATGTAACATAAGAGATTTAAATATGTTTAAATAGGTTTAAATCGGCCAAAAGAAGAAAAAAAATCACACCCAGTGTGAAGTGGGCGGTGTGTGGTCATCACAACATGACTCACTTTAAAAAAAGGATGACTTTTTTTAAAGTCCATACTGCTATTCATATAGGGCTGCACATGTGTCATGTGTTTCGCTAGCCAATCACAGTCCTGAATTTGCAAAGTCAGCCAATCACATTACAGTTAGTGGTGATGACACTAGCTGTAATGTGATTGGCTGATATGAAAAAAGTATCGATTTGCATTAACAATGGAAGGGTTAGGGGGTACAATGCGTTCTAGACTATTGGCCAATCACGGTGCAGGATTGGTCAGTGTCCAAAACTCACTTATAGGGGGCGGCTACACCGCCCCAAAAATGTCCGAAATCAGTAAATAATTTGGCCTCACAAAACCATGTGACTTAGGCCAAAAAAAGGCCTATTTTGTCATAAGTCACACTAGGGAGTTAGGCCATTATACTAAAAGGGGAGTGAACAGCATGATCCTTTTCAATTAGGAGATGGGTGATTTTACCAGAGGTGGCCAGTGTCATGAGGAGCTGACTTAGGAAAAAATATAATTTTCCTCAAAAAATTACTTAGGCCATTAGTTTAGCAAGGTGACGACATTATAGCCACTTTAAACCTTTTATCACCTGGTTGAAAATAGCCGATCTACAAGCTTGTACATTGGCTATTTTCAAAAAATCTTCAAATGGTCAAAAACATATTCATTTTGAGTCCTTGACATGAAAAGGTCGGAGAACCACTGCAACAGCACACAGGATGAACATGTATTGAACAGCTTTCTGCCTGTCTCTGTCAGTCCAAAGCCAATAGACCTGCTGCCTGCATATCATTTAATATCTAAAATAATATGAACACACACCAGGGGATATCACAGTGGTCCTCTAAGAGCTGGATTTCCACTGCAGCTTTAGCACCACACTGTCATGTTAAATAACTGTACTGATGAACATGAAACTACATGAAAAACGTGTTAATATCTATAGCATACATGGGCAATTGGCGGCCCGGGGCCACATGCGGTCTGCAGGTTAATATCGGAATACTGATATATTATTGATTTCAGCTGTTTACAATTACAAACATGCAAACATGACGCGCTTTAATTACTTCAGTCTATATTAGTAGCTTAATGACTGGTATTAAAATACTATTGTCTTTTTTATGTCCAATGTATTTGTATTTAAGTTCATAAAGTTGACATAAGTATAAATAAATGCATTTGGAATTCAATAAAAATGTTAGTTTTCAGGATTCCAATTCAAAAGTAGCCGATATACAAGCTCAAAACGTGTTGCGGTGCGACACATTTTGAGCTTGTAGATCGGCTACTTTTGCTACTTTAGTTTGACATAGAATGGCGAAGTACAGCATTCATTTACTAAAAAAGTTAAAATACGGAGATAAGAGGTGTCTGCCTGACAGTATATGCAATGTGGCCCTCTGGAGTGAGTGTGGAAATATAGTGGCCCCCTACATCATCAAAGTTGCCCACCCATGATCTATAGCATCAAAATCAGCAAGCTACTATAGACCCTATATACATCAGCTATTTGAAAATAGCCAATCTACAAGCTTGTAGATCGGTTATTTAAAAACATTAATGAAGTGAAAAGTGAAAGTGGAATATTTGCATAAATAACTGTCTCAAATATGAACACACAGTATCCCCTGTCACAGTGGTTCTCAAACCTTTTAATTTCAAGGACCCCCAGTTTGATATGCATTAGACCACGGACCCCCATTTGATAACATTTTATTTTTTAACATATCTCTGGGACCACAATCTATATGTCACCCAACAAGGGCTCAAAATATGCAATACCCCTGAGACACCACAATCAGCAGTCAAGTCGTTTAGAAAATGAGTACAAAGTTTATTATAAGTTAAAATACATATAAATATTAGCAATGCACGGTTAAGCAATAAGTACAGTCCCACTTAATATTATGCGCACAGGAATTTGGATATTATCCCCACTGTTTGTTCCACCCACTCTCTAACCCGCCCCCAATAATAGCAATACACTTCTATAATAAAATATGTCACAGCAAATCAAATGCACACTTTAGGATCACTGCAATAAGCCTATGCAAATAGGATAACCTTAATTTCAACAATAAAATCCAAACCACGCGTGTTCATCAGAAAGGGGGGAGGGCAGTAAGAGACAGGCTATGAAACTACAATGAGTTATCCCACCCCTGTGAGCAGCCCCACTTAATTAAGCTACAGCGATACTGTTAGACTAGTACGGTATAGCAAAACATCTTACAAGGCATAATCAAAATAACAGTTAAAGAATCAAAAATAAATAATAACCAAATAAACTAAACCTAGAGTCCAAACTCACGGCCCCAGAGCCCAGTCCTCAATCTCTCCTCCAATCAAGGCCCAGCAGAGCCGACGTCACAGTCCTTTGTCCGATCGGGGCTCCGGACAAGGAGAAACCCCGTATGTGGCGTCGGTTGCCTAGCAACGAGTCGCGGTGATCAGCGTGGGTCCCGCTGCTCGATTCAGAGCCGTGGTGCGTCTGTTGTGCCGTGGAAATCCAGGACCAAAGCACCAGGTTTGATGACAACGTGGGCACGGCCGCAGGTGGAAACTGTGGAGGAGACAAAAGGCTGTAAGTGATTGTGGCGGCGATCGATGTAGCGTCTCACTCACACAATGATCAGCGCTCGGAAGGACCGTCCCTTTTTGGCCGGGTCAGCTGGCATGTAGCAGTAAATCAATCTGCGTTGTTGTAGCGGCGATCGTCAGCGGGACGTCGGGGGTGCTCAGCGCTGGTCAGCGGCGTCCAGGAGTGGCAACTGGAAAGGAGGAGAAGGCTCGTAAGTAACGGTTGGATTGGTAATATAGAGCCACACTCACACAAGCTGGGTCTCGTCTCAAATGGATAACGTCCCTTTTCAAGCAGGGTTAATAGGCATATCAGCAGAGGGTTCGGTGTTGTCGGCGAACAGCGTGGTCGAGGTGGCGTGCAGCGTAATGTCGGGCGTCTGGGTAGTCAGCGGCGTGTCTCTCTGACTCGCGCTGCCGGATAGTGCCTCCTTTATACTGCTGCCGTCCAATACAGTCGCGTCAGGTATCACCTCCGCCTGTTTCGCCGCCCTCTCATTACACCTGCAGCGGGAAAGGAGAAACAGAGCCAACACAGGCACTCGCCAGTATAACAGCCTCCCCTCCATCATAACTCAGTCCATAATGTACATTGTCCGTTTATATCTATTAATTGTCAAGTTCATGTCCACCGGTGACATATACTATAAAATCCTGACTCTGAGAGTGCACAAATGGAACCAAATGTGTTAACTGGACAGTGTGACAACTAATTGAGTGATAACATTTCATGTTAACATACAGGACAAAGGTGAGACAGGTGGTACAGCACAGACAAAGGTGGTACAGCACTGCAGGGAGTTGCACCCTGAAGCCAGCATAAGCTAGAAGTACTTGCTACCAGTGCTTGTTTGCTTTGTGACACCACCATGTCCCTACTTGCATGTGGATACAGAAAATATTAAAAAGGCCTGTGGTCAGGGGACCCCCAGGGGTCCCGGGGGTCTCCAGAAAAATGTGTTAATATCTATAGCATCAAAATCAGCAAGCTTCTATAGACCCACATCAGCCATTTGAAAATAGCCAACCTACAAGCTTGCAGATCGGCTATTTAAAAACATTAATGAAGGGAACGTTTTGGAATATTTGCATATCTGTCTCAAATAGGAACACACAGTATCCCCTGTCAGTGGTTCTCAAACCTTTTAATTTCAAGGACCCCCAGTTTGATATGCATTAGACCACGGACCCCCTTTTGATAACATTTTATATCTCTGGGACCTCAATCTATATTATAATCTCTGGGACCCATATTATAACATCCTATCTCTCAGAGTGTACAAATGGAACCAAATGGACCCCTGAGGGTACATTTGATTCCATTTGTACACCCTCAGTGCCCTATAATGTACAATACACAGTAGGGTAAACATGTGTTGACCAACAACACACATTGACCCATGACCACAAAACATATTGTCATGTTAAATAACAGTACACAAACGGAGCTAGAGCTCTTTCCCTCAAACTGCTATATAATAACCAAGCTAAAAATATTTTAAATAATATGGAATGTAAAATCGAGGCTTCAATGGTGATCACAGTGATGTTCTATGAATAATGATATGTGTCTAGTATGGACTGTTATCTTTAAACTGCAGGTTACATACAGCCCAATACACACTTATAGCATCCCAGATTGATCCAATAATGAATCCACTGTAAATCCACCAACTCACCAGGTTATCTGAGAACACAATCGTTTGCTTTAGCATGTTATAAACTGTCCCCTAGAGCCTTTAAACCCCTCTTTAAATAGACGCTAATGCTAACGCGCTAATCTCGCTAGCATCTCCTCCTTTCAACAAATAAGACCCTTAAAACTAAGCTAAATATATTTAAAATCATATTAAATATAAAATCGTCTTCCTTAGGGACTAGGGAGTATATGCTGATCAATGATTATGTCCTATTAACACAATTGGAGCCATTAAAACGTCTGTTTACAACGTTAGCACAGCATTGTAAACAGTAGGTTTAAAAGGCCAGGCACTCGTTTCTCTCCCAAACCTGGCAACGCTGATGTAAAAATCCACGGCTTGATGTCATCAAAAGCATATTACACATTTAAAACATAAAATCTGAACGTTATTGGGTCCCAACCAGCACAAAGAGACCACCCGTGGGTTCTCCAGTGGCCCATATAGTCCCTTCTTTTGGGTTTTGTTTTCCCAGACCAGGTCGCTCGATTCTCTCCCACAGCCTGGCAACGCTGGCTGGGAGAGAGACGTCCAAATCCAGGCCTTAACGTCATCAAAAACATATAAAACATAAAATCGAAATGTTATTGGGTCCCAACCAGCACCAAGGGACCATCATTGTTTGGTGGTGGGGGTCTATAATGAATTAAAAAGAATAGACTCCGGGCAAAAGGCGTGGCCAAGCTTAGGCTGAAGTAGTTACGGTGGCCATATTAAGGGAGCTCCATAACAACAGCTAGTATCAACAACATTGACAGTTACCCACGAGTCACGACGTGTCCTGAACTACAGCGAATTTATTGGTAAAGGACAGAAGATGGACCTGGCAATGCGTGACAGAGAGTTACCATACAGAGAGAAGCTGAATGCAGACGCAAAGGCACGCTACCTGCGATCAGTGTTGCCATATTTTGCGAGAGAAATAAGCAACCAGGTCTATGAAAACAAGCCCAAAAGAAGTGGCTTAGATACATCGACTACTTGAAAATAGCCGATCTACAAGCTCACGTGAGCTTGTACATAGGTTATTAAAAAAAACTCTTGCAATAAAATAAAGAACATTTGGAATATTTTTTAAAACATTCTAACAACACAAATGCTCCCTGGCACAAAACATTTTCATGAAAAGATTTGAGAACCACTGGTTTAATTTTTTTTTGTTTTAAAAAAAAAAGCCTAAATAAGCAAGCACCTAAATAAGCCTAAATAAGCAAGTACACTTTATAAAAAAGCCATACAAAACTACTAATTTTACAAGCAACTTCACATAAAAAGAAGCCCAAAGTCGCTTATAATAAGCCGACATGGCAACGCTGATGCTGATCCTAACCTCGCCTCCAACAGATGTTTATATGTTTGATTGTGTGCTGTCATGCTCGTTTGAGCTTATATGTGTTTGGGAATGTTGTTGAAGGTTATGTTATTTCGTCAGCTGACACCCAAGCCATACTACATTTATTTGATATCTCCGACGTCTGAACACTTGCTGACAGACAGACAGCTGTTTACTCAGCCACCGTGACCGTGAGCCACCCACGTTAGACCCACGTTAGACTACGTTTCTCAGACTGGACACATAGAGAAACACAATTTAGCTGTTAGCTCAATCTCATTGTATGTAAGATACCCATTTGTATTTAAGATACCCATGCCAAGCCGTTTCTTTGATATCTCCGACATCTGATCTCCAACAGCTTTTCCTCCAGGTTGGAAATGTGTGCAATTTAACTTTTTTAATTTAACGTCTGAAACCTTGGCATTGCATCCGATAATGCAGCACTGTCGTACCATTGCTAAATTAGAGCAACAGACAAGTTAGAGATAGATAATAATGTACACCGTCTACTTGCTGGACAACAAACACAGGACTACAGACTACACTACACTACTCTACACTTGTGGCTGCTGTCAATCTACTCCCTCAAGATGGCGGCGGAAGTGGCACGATTTAAGGGCGTGGCGACCATGTTACGTCGCTATGCCCGGAGTCTATAGATTGCTCCTGTCCATCTATATGTAAACAAAGATGGCTGCCTTTGAGAAACTCAGAGAGAGTGAAGGGGGCGGGGACAGGAAAACGAGAGAAGTTTTCAGGAGGGTGGGGGCCTCTGGAGACTGAAGAGTGAATGGAGGTCTATGAGGGGGGCGACTGGAGACAAGGGGGCCCCCCCGACGCCTGGAGACCGACTGGAGACATGGCTGGAGACTGTCTCCAGTCACTTGCACCTCTGTAGACTCAAGCCCTGCGGGTAGGTACCCTCACAAAAAACATGCAGTAATTCTGGTCACTTTACTGCCTCCCCCTGGCCAGCCGGGGCGCCTGATGGAGGGGAAGGGAACTGGTTGGAATAACGTGTTCCTTCCACGCGCTACGTCCAACCAGGGAAACTCTCCCCTGTCAGGTGACAAGAAGGTCAGTTGGCTCTCATGCATTGAAGGAGGCATGAGCTCGGCCCTGGCCTCCCTAGGTTGGCAGAGGTAAGGTAGTGCCCAGGATTACATAGACAATTGGCACTGGGTGTAAAAAATAGGGTTACAAAATCGTGGGATAAAAATGTAAGAAAAAAAAAAAGCAAACTTTAAACAGATATAAGTCATGCCTCGTTTGGCCGACAGCCATGAAACTTGCTTACACATGTGCCTTGACTCATGAGGAACACATCTATCACTTTTTTAAGCTCCGCCCTTAGATTTTCCGCCATATTGAGCAGTTTGAAAAACACTTAAACCCAGGATTTCTGAGCAATTTGAGTGAAACTGTGTCATCTGTGTCAGATCCTTTTTCACAATGTCAGGTCTGTTGGTCCAAAGGCTTCTCCCTACAGCATCTGCCTCGTAATCACAAGGTCGCCGGTTTAAGCCTCACCTCACGCAGACTTTATTTAAATTGCATTGCACACAACATGATTGTATGCGGGGGCTGGGGCGGGGACAGGTGGGTCTGCTGGGACATCAAGTGGGGCATAACTCACAGCTGTCCAGGAGGTGATGACACTGAGCAAAAACAAATCAAGTCTTATATATTGTGTGACTCTGGAACGGGTTACTGCTATAGCCTGAAGCCATATAGTGGAGTAAGAGCTTTCCTTCGGGGGCGGCCATAGCTGAGTGGTTAGTGAGCCCGCCTAGGGAGCCAGAGGCTGTGGTTGCTCCAGGTTCGATTCCAGGCCATCCCAGCATATGTGTCGATGAAATGAAATTTGTCCCTGAGCAAGACTCTTAACCCCTAATTGCTCACAGGTTCTCATTGGAAACAAGACCGCAAGGACTTTCATGAACGACCTGTTAAAAGGAATTATCCTTATCCTTATCCTTCCAGAAACTGTCCCTTGTCTAAAAGGTGTAAGTGAGTGAGTGAGTGAATGAGTCAGTCAGTCAGTCAGTCAGTCAGTCAGAAAATGCCTGCAAGACTCTATTCACAGCATTAAGGAAACGTGGATATACAAGAACATTCCTCAGGAAATCATACAACACGTTCCAGGAAGTGAAGGTAAGGAATGAGAAACCCACACTAGCATTAGTAACCACATTTTCTAGCCAAAGTTTATTGGCAAACAGAGCCATCAAAATAAATTTTGAAAACAGGGGAGGAAACCTCCTACAGAAATTTAACATAATTTCGGCCTTCAGGAAAAACAAAAATCTGAAAGACTACTTGATCCACAGCAAATTGAGACCATGGAACCAAGTAGCACGGGCAAGGCCTAACTACTTTAGCCCGAAACAAACGGTTAAAAACAGGACAAACAAAAACATTATTAGCCTAAGACAGAACATCACATACAACACCAGAAATTGTGTTTATCTGATTACTTGCCAAGTGTGTGGATTGCAGTATGTAGGAGAGACAAGCAACTCCATAGCAAATAGAATAAGCCAACATAGATACAACATTAATAATGAAAAAGATACCCATTTATTAATTGTTCAACACTTTATGACACATGGGATTGATGCTATAAAAGTATGCGGCCTGGAATACAATGACCGCTGGACAATTGGACAGAGAAGATTCCATGAAAAACAATAGATTACAAGACTTAGCACAAAATATCCAGGGGGTTTAAACTTCTAAACTGCCCAACAGAACTGAAACTATCCACATATTCCTACTAACCTAAACAATGGAGTTGATCACCTACATCAACCACAGAGTTGAGTGGGAGATCTCATTGTTGAGTTAATGAGAATATCAATGAAGGCACATTGATACCAAGAGCCATCAACATTTGGACCATCAACAGGGAGCTAATTGTCTTCCAAATTGGAGGTGTGAACATCAGAACTGTGGATATGCTAACTGGATTCCAAGACTGTATCTTTTTAGCATCTATCCCTTAGTTATAAAATATAGTGTAAACACATCTTTAAATGGAATTAAGAAATAGTTTTAATCCGAGGGTATGCGGTTACCCTAACTCAGAGATTAGACGCCTCTGCCCTGCACAGTCTGATAGAAAGCACAAAGCTTTAATAAATA